>NW_018743840.1:0-75178 GCF_001683475.1 Chenopodium quinoa | reverse complement strand
TTGAATGTGTTTGACTTTCATTTGATTCAAATAGCTTTGTAGAATGCTTTTTTTACTTTCATTTGATTTATATAGCTTTGTTTGAATGTATTTGACTTTCATTTAAATTAAAAAGTTCTTTTTGAATGTGTTTGACTTTCATTTGTTTTAAAAGGCTTTGTTTGAATGTGTTTGACTTTCATTTGATTCAATAAGCTTTGTAGAGTGTATTTTACTTTTATTTGATTTAATTAGCTTTGTTTGAATTTATTTGACTCTCATTTGATTCAAATAGCTTTGTTTGAATGTGTTTGAATTTCTTTTGATTCAATTAGCTTTGTAGAATGTATTTGATTTTCATTTGATTCGAAATCTTTGTTTGAATGTGTTTGACTTTCATTTGATTCAATTCTTTCATGATTCAAAATAGCTTTGTTTGAATGTGTTTGACTTTCATTTGATTCAATTAGCTTTGTAGAATGTTTTTGACTGTCATTTGATTCAAATAACTTTATTTGAATGTGTTTGAATTTCATTTAATTCAATTAGCTTTGTAGAATGCATTTTACTTTCATTTGATTCATATAGCTTGTTTGAATTTATTTGACTTTCATTTAATTAAAAAGCTCTTTTTGAATGTGTTTCACTTTCTTTTGTTTTAAAAGGCTTTGTTTGAATGTGTTTGATTTTCATTTGATTCAATTAGCTTTGTAGAATGTATTTTACTTTTATTTGATTTAATTAGCTTTGTTTGAATTTATTTGACTCTCATTTTATTCAAATGCTTGTTTGAATGTGTTTGAATTTGATTTTGATTCAATTAGCTTTGTAGAATGTATTTGATTTTCATTTGATTCGAAATCTTTGTTTGAATGTGTTTGACTTTCATTTGATTCAATTAGCTTTGTTTGAATGTGTTTGACTTTCATTTGATTCAATTAGCTTTGTAGAATGTGTTTGACTTTCATTTGATTCACTTAGCTTTGTTGAATGTATTTGACTTTCATTTGATTCAAATAGCTTTGATTTGAATGTGTTTGACTTTCATTTGATTCAAATAGCTTTGTAGAATGCTTTTTTACTTTCATTTGATTTATATAGCTTTTGTTTGAATGTATTTGACTTTCATTTAATTAAAAAGTTCTTTTTGAATGTGTTTGACTTTCATTTGTTTTAAAAGGCTTTGTTTGAATGTGTTTGACTTTCATTTGATTCAATAAGCTTTGTAGAGTGTATTTTACTTTTATTTGATTTAATTAGCTTTGTTTGAATTTATTTGACTCTCATTTGATTCAAATAGCTTTGTTTGAATGTGTTTGAATTTCTTTTGATTCAATTAGCTTTGTAGAATGTATTTGATTTTCATTTGATTCGAAATCTTTGTTTGAATGTGTTTGACTTTCATTTGATTCAATTAGCTTTGTTTGAATGTTTTTTGACTTTCATTTGATTCAAATAGCTTTGTTTGAATGTGTTTGACTTTCATTTGATTCAATTAGCTTTGTAGAATGTGTTTGACTGTCATTTGATTCAAATAACTTTATTTGAATGTGTTTGAATTTCATTTAATTCAATTAGCTTTGTAGAATGCATTTTTACTTTCATTTGATTCATATAGCTTTGTTTGAATTTATTTGACTTTCATTTAAATTAAAAAGCTCTTTTTGAATGTGTTTCACTTTCTTTTGTTTTAAAAGGCTTTGTTTGAATGTGTTTTGATTTTCATTTGATTCAATTAGCTTTGTAGAATGTATTTTACTTTTATTTGATTTAATTAGCTTTGTTTGAATTTATTTGACTCTCATTTTATTCAAATAGCTTTGTTTGAATGTGTTTGAATTTGATTTGATTCAATTAGCTTTGTAGAATGTATTTGATTTTCATTTGATTCGAAATCTTTGTTTGAATGTGTTTGACTTTCATTTGATGCAATTAGCTTTGTTTGAATGTGTTTGACTTTCATTTGATTCAATTAGCTTTGTAGAATGTGTTTGTTTCTCATTTGATTCACTTAGCTTTGTTGAATGTATTTGACTTTCATTTCATTCAAATAGCTTTGTTTTGAATGTGTTTGACTTTCATTTGATTCAATTAGCTTTGTAGAATGTATTTGACATTCATTTAATTAAAATAGCTTTGTTTGAATGTGTTTGACTTTCATTTGATTCAATTAGCTTTGTTTGAATGTGTTTGACTTTCATTTGTTTCAATTAGCTTTGTAGAATGTATTTGATTTTCATTTGATTCAAATAGCTTTGTTTGAATGTGTTTGACTTTCAATTGATTCAATTAGCTTTGTAGAATGTATTTGACTGTCATTTGATTCAAATAGCTTTATTTGAATGTGTTTGAATTTCATTTAATTCAATTAGCTTTGTAGAATGCTTTTTTACTTTCATTTGATTTATATAGCTTTGTTTGAATGTATTTGACTTTCATTTAAATTAAAAAGTTCTTTTTGAATGTGTTTGACTTTCATTTGTTTTAAAAGGCTTTGTTTGAATGTGTTTGACTTTCATTTGATTCAATAAGCTTTGTAGAGTGTATTTTACTTTTATTTGATTTAATTAGCTTTGTTTGAATTTATTTGACTCTCATTTGATTCAAATAGCTTTGTTTGAATGTGTTTGAATTTCTTTTGATTCAATTAGCTTTGTAGAATGTATTTGATTTTCATTTGATTCGAAAATCTTTGTTTGAATGTGTTTGACTTTCATTTGATTCAATTAGCTTTGTTTGAATGTGTTTGACTTTCATTTGATTCAATTAGCTTTGTAGAATGTGTTTGACTTTCATTTGATTCACTTAGCTTTGTTGAATGTATTTGACTTTCATTTGATTCAAATAGCTTTGATTGAATGTGTTTGACTTTCATTTGATTCAAATAGCTTTGTAGAATGCTTTTTTACTTTCATTTGATTTATATAGCTTTGTTTGAATGTATTTGACTTTCATTTAAATTAAAAAGTTCTTTTTGAATGTGTTTGACTTTCATTTGTTTTAAAAGGCTTTGTTTGAATGTGTTTGACTTTCATTTGATTCAATAAGCTTTGTAGAGTGTATTTTACTTTTATTTGATTTAATTAGCTTTGTTTGAATTTATTTGACTCTCATTTGATTCAAATAGCTTTGTTTGAATGTGTTTGAATTTCTTTTGATTCAATTAGCTTTGTAGAATGTATTTGATTTTCATTTGATTCGAAATCTTTGTTTGAATGTGTTTGACTTTCATTTGATTCAATTAGCTTTGTTTGAATGTTTTTTGACTTTCATTTGATTCAAATAGCTTTGTTTGAATGTGTTTGACTTTCATTTGATTCAATTAGCTTTGTAGAATGTGTTTGACTGTCATTTGATTCAAATAACTTTATTTGAATGTGTTTGAATTTCATTTAATTCAATTAGCTTTGTAGAATGCATTTTTACTTTCATTTGATTCATATAGCTTTGTTTGAATTTATTTGACTTTCATTTAAATTAAAAAGCTCTTTTTGAATGTGTTTCACTTTCTTTTGTTTTAAAAGGCTTTGTTTGAATGTGTTTGATTTTCATTTGATTCAATTAGCTTTGTAGAATGTATTTTACTTTTATTTGATTTAATTAGCTTTGTTTGAATTTATTTGACTCTCATTTTATTCAAATAGCTTTGTTTGAATGTGTTTGAATTTGATTTGATTCAATTAGCTTTGTAGAATGTATTTGATTTTCATTTGATTCGAAATCTTTGTTTGAATGTGTTTGACTTTCATTTGATGCAATTAGCTTTGTTTGAATGTGTTTGACTTTCATTTGATTCAATTAGCTTTGTAGAATGTGTTTGTTTCTCATTTGATTCACTTAGCTTTGTTGAATGTATTTGACTTTCATTTCATTCAAATAGCTTTGTTTGAATGTGTTTGACTTTCATTTGATTCAATTAGCTTTGTAGAATGTATTTGACATTCATTTAATTAAAATAGCTTTGTTTGAATGTGTTTGACTTTCATTTGATTCAATTAGCTTTGTTTGAATGTGTTTGACTTTCATTTGTTTCAATTAGCTTTGTAGAATGTATTTGATTTTCATTTGATTCAAATAGCTTTTGTTTGAATGTGTTTGACTTTCAATTGATTCAATTAGCTTTGTAGAATAAATTTGACTGTCATTTGATTCAAATAGCTTTATTTGAATGTGTTTGAATTTCATTTAATTCAATTAGCTTTGTAGAATGCTTTTTTACTTTCATTTGATTTATATAGCTTTGTTTGAATGTATTTGACTTTCATTTAAATTAAAAAGTTCTTTTTGAATGTGTTTGACTTTCATTTGTTTTAAAAGGCTTTGTTTGAATGTGTTTGACTTTCATTTGATTCAATAAGCTTTGTAGAGTGTATTTTACTTTTATTTGATTTAATTAGCTTTGTTTGAATTTATTTGACTCTCATTTGATTCAAATAGCTTTGTTTGAATGTGTTTGAATTTCTTTTGATTCAATTAGCTTTGTAGAATGTATTTGATTTTCATTTGATTCGAAATCTTTGTTTGAATGTGTTTGACTTTCATTTGATTCAATTAGCTTTGTTTGAATGTTTTTGACTTTCATTTGATTCAAATAGCTTTGTTTGAATGTGTTTGACTTTCATTTGATTCAATTAGCTTTGTAGAATGTGTTTGACTGTCATTTGATTCAAATAACTTTATTTGAATGTGTTTGAATTTCATTTAATTCAATTAGCTTTTGTAGAATGCATTTTTACTTTCATTTGATTCATATAGCTTTGTTTGAATTTATTTGACTTTCATTTAAATTAAAAAGCTCTTTTTGAATGTGTTTCACTTTCTTTTGTTTTAAAAGGCTTTGTTTGAATGTGTTTGATTTTCATTTGATTCAATTAGCTTTGTAGAATGTATTTTACTTTTATTTGATTTAATTATCTTTGTTTGAATTTATTTGACTCTCATTTTATTCAAATAGCTTTGTTTGAATGTGTTTGAATTTGATTTGATTCAATTAGCTTTGTAGAATGTATTTGATTTTCATTTGATTCGAAATCTTTGTTTGAATGTGTTTGACTTTCATTTGATGCAATTAGCTTTGTTTGAATGTGTTTGACTTTCATTTGATTCAATTAGCTTTGTAGAATGTGTTTGTTTCTCATTTGATTCACTTAGCTTTGTTGAATGTATTTGACTTTCATTTCATTCAAATAGCTTTGTTTGAATGTGTTTGACTTTCATTTGATTCAATAAGCTTTGTAGAGTGTATTTTACTTTTATTTGATTTAATTAGCTTTGTTTGAATTTATTTGACTCTCATTTGATTCAAATAGCTTTGTTTGAATGTGTTTGAATTTCTTTTGATTCAATTAGCTTTGTAGAATGTATTTGATTTTCATTTGATTCGAAATCTTTGTTTGAATGTGTTTGACTTTCATTTGATTCAATTAGCTTTGTTTGAATGTTTTTGACTTTCATTTGATTCAAATAGCTTTGTTTGAATGTGTTTGACTTTCATTTGATTCAATTAGCTTTGTAGAATGTATTTGACTGTCATTTGATTCAAATAACTTTATTTGAATGTGTTTGAATTTCATTTAATTCAATTAGCTTTGTAGAATGCATTTTTACTTTCATTTGATTCATATAGCTTTGTTTGAATTTATTTGACTTTCATTTAAATTAAAAAGCTCTTTTTGAATGTGTTTCACTTTCATTTGTTTTAAAAGGCTTTGTTTGAATGTGTTTGATTTTCATTTGATTCAATTAGCTTTGTAGAATGTATTTTACTTTTATTTGATTTAATTAGCTTTGTTTGAATTTATTTGACTCTCATTTTATTTAAATAGCTTTGTTTGAATGTGTTTGAATTTGATTTGATTCAATTAGCTTTGTAGAATGTATTTGATTTTCATTTGATTCGAAATCTTTGTTTGAATGTGTTTGACTTTCATTTGATGCAATTAGCTTTGTTTGAATGTGTTTGACTTTCATTTGATTCAATTAGCTTTGTAGAATGTGTTTGTTTCTCATTTGATTCACTTAGCTTTGTTGAATGTATTTGACTTTCATTTCATTCAAATAGCTTTGTTTGAATGTGTTTGACTTTCATTTGATTCAATTAGCTTTGTAGAATGTATTTGACATTCATTTAATTAAAATAGCTTTGTTTGAATGTGTTTGACTTTCATTTGATTCAATTAGCTTTGTTTGAATGTGTTTGACTTTCATTTGTTTCAATTAGCTTTGTAGAATGTATTTGATTTTCATTTGATTCAAATAGCTTTGTTTTAAATGTGTTTGACTTTCAATTGATTCAATTAGCTTTGTAGAATGTATTTGACTGTCATTTGATTCAAATAGCTTTATTTGAATGTGTTTGAATTTCATTTAATTCAATTAGCTTTGTAGAATGCTTTTTTACTTTCATTTGATTTATATAGCTTTGTTTGAATGTATTTGACTTTCATTTAAATTAAAAAGTTCTTTTTGAATGTGTTTGACTTTCATTTGTTTTAAAAGGCTTTGTTTGAATGTGTTTGACTTTCATTTGATTCAATAAGCTTTGTAGAGTGTATTTTACTTTTATTTGATTTAATTAGCTTTGTTTGAATTTATTTGACTCTCATTTGATTCAAATAGCTTTGTTTGAATGTGTTTGAATTTCATTTGATTCAATTAGCTTTGTAGAATGTATTTGATTTTCATTTGATTCGGAATCTTTGTTTGAATGTGTTTGACTTTCATTTGATTCAATTAGCTTTGTTTGAATGTTTTTGACTTTCATTTGATTCAAATAGCTTTGTTTGAATGTGTTTGACTTTCATTTGATTCAATTAGCTTTGTAGAATGTATTTGACTGTCATTTGATTCAAATAACTTTATTTGAATGTGTTTGAATTTCATTTAATTCAATTAGCTTTGTAGAATGCATTTTTACTTTCATTTGATTCATATAGCTTTGTTTGAATTTATTTGACTTTCATTTAAATTAAAAAGCTCTTTTTGAATGTGTTTCACTTTCATTTGTTTTAAAAGGCTTTGTTTGAATGTGTTTGATTTTCATTTGATTCAATTAGCTTTGTAGAATGTATTTTACTTTTATTTGATTTAATTAGCTTTGTTTGAATTTATTTGACTCTCATTTTATTCAAATAGCTTTGTTTGAATGTGTTTGAATTTGATTTGATTCAATTAGCTTTGTAGAATGTATTTGATTTTCATTTGATTCGAAATCTTTGTTTGAATGTGTTTGACTTTCATTTGATGCAATTAGCTTTGTTTGAATGTGTTTGACTTTCATTTGATTCAATTAGCTTTGTAGAATGTGTTTGTTTCTCATTTGATTCACTTAGCTTTGTTGAATGTATTTGACTTTCAATTCATTCAAATAGCTTTGTTTGAATGTGTTTGACTTTCATTTGATTCAATTAGCTTTGTAGAATGTATTTGACATTCATTTAATTAAAATAGCTTTGTTTGAATGTGTTTGACTTTCATTTGATTCAATTAGCTTTGTTTGAATGTGTTTGACTTTCATTTGTTTCAATTAGCTTTGTAGAATGTATTTGATTTTCATTTGATTCAAATAGCTTTGTTTGAATGTGTTTGACTTTCAATTGATTCAATTAGCTTTGTAGAATGTATTTGACTGTCATTTGATTCAAATAACTTTATTTGAATGTGCTTGAATTTCATTTAATTCAATTAGCTTTGTAGAATGCATTATTACTTTCATTTGATTTATATAGCTTTGTATGAATGTATTTGACTTTCATTTAAATTAAAAAGCTCTTTTTGAATGTGTTTGACTTTCATTTGATTTAAAAGGCTTTGTTTGAATGTGTTTGACTTTCATTTGATTCAATAAGCTTTGTAGAATGTATTTTACTTTTATTTGATTTAATTAGCTTTGTTTGAATTTATTTGACTCTCATTTGATTCAAAAAGCTTTATTTGAATGTGTTTGAATTTCATTTGATTCAATTAGCTTTGTAGAATGTATTTGATTTTCATTTGATTTGAAATCTTTGGTTGAATGTGTTTGACTTTCATTTGATTCAATTAGCTTTGTTTGAATGTGTTTGACTTTCATTTGATTCGATTTGCTTTGTTTGAATGTGTTTGACTTTCATTTGATTCACTTAGCTTTGTTGAATGTATTTGACTTTCATTTGATTCAAATAGCTTTGTTTGAATGTGTTTGACTTTCATTTGATTCAATTAGCTTTGTAGAATGTATTTGACATTCATTTAATTAAAATAGCTTTGTTTGAATGTGTTAGACTTTCATTTGATTCAATTAGCTTTGTTTGAATGTGTTTGACTTTCATTTGTTTCAATTAGCTTTGTAGAATGTATTTGATTTTCATTTGATTCAAATAGCTTTGTTTGAATGTGTTTGACTTTCAATTGATTCCATTAGCTTTGTAGAATGTATTTGACTGTCATTTGATTCAAATTGCTTTATTTGAATGTGTTTGAATTTCATTTAATTCAATTAGCTTTGTAGAATGCATTTCACTTTCATTTGATTTATATAGGTTTGTTTGAATGTGTTTGACTTTCATTTAAATTAAAAAGCTTTTTTTGAATGTGTTTGACTTTCATTTGATTTAAAAGGCTTTGTTTGAATGTGTTTGACTTTCATTTGATTCCATTAGCTTTGTGGAATGTATTTTACTTTTATTTGATTTAATTAGCTTTGTTTGAATTTATTTGACTCTAATTTGATTCAAATAGCTTTGTTTGAATGTGTTTGACTTTCATTTGATTCAAATAGCTTTGTTTGAATGTGTTTGAATTTCTTTTGATTCAATTAGCTTTGTAGAATGTATTTGATTTTCATTTGATTCGAAATCTTTGTTTGAATGTGTTTGACTTTCATTTGATTCAATTAGCTTTGTTTGAATGTTTTTGACTTTCATTTGATTCAAATAGCTTTGTTTGAATGTGTTTGACTTTTAATTGATTCCATTAGCTTTGTAGAATGTATTTGACTGTCATTTGATTCAAATTGCTTTATTTGAATGTGTTTGAATTTCATTTAATTCAATTAGCTTTGTAGAATGCATTTCACTTTCATTTGATTTATATAGGTTTGTTTGAATGTGTTTGACTTTCATTTAAATTAAAAAGCTTTTTTTGAATGTGTTTGACTTTCATTTGATTTAAAAGGCTTTGTTTGAATGTGTTTGACTTTCATTTGATTCCATTAGCTTTGTGGAATGTATTTTACTTTTATTTGATTTAATTAGATTTGTTTGAATTTATTTGACTCTAATTTGATTCAAATAGCTTTGTTTGAATGTGTTTGACTTTCATTTGATTCAAATAGCTTTGTTTGAATGTGTTTGAATTTCTTTTGATTCAATTAGCTTTGTAGAATGTATTTGATTTTCATTTGATTCGACATCTTTGTTTGAATGTGTTTGACTTTCATTTGATGCAATTAGCTTTGTTTGAATGTGTTTGACTTTCATTTGATTCAATTAGCTTTGTAGAATGTGTTTGTTTCTCATTTGATTCACTTAGCTTTGTTGAATGTATTTGACTTTCATTTCATTCAAATAGCTTTGTTTGAATGTGTTTGACTTTCATTTGATTCAATTAGCTTTGTAGAATGTATTTGACATTCATTTAATTAAAATAGCTTTGTTTGAATGTGTTTGACTTTCATTTGATTCAATTAGCTTTGTTTGAATGTGTTTGACTTTCATTTGTTTCAATTAGCTTTGTAGAATGTATTTGATTTTCATTTGATTCAAATAGCTTTGTTTGAATGTGTTTGACTTTCAATTGATTCAATTAGCTTTGTAGAATGTATTTGACTGTCATTTGATTCAAATAACTTTATTTGAATGTGCTTGAATTTCATTTAATTCAATTAGCTTTGTAGAATGCATTATTACTTTCATTTGATTTATATAGCTTTGTATGAATGTATTTGACTTTCATTTAAATTAAAAAGCTCTTTTTGAATGTGTTTGACTTTCATTTGATTTAAAAGGCTTTGTTTGAATGTGTTTGACTTTCATTTGATTCAATAAGCTTTGTAGAATGTATTTTACTTTTATTTGATTTAATTAGCTTTGTTTGAATTTATTTGACTCTCATTTGATTCAAATAGCTTTATTTGAATGTGTTTGAATTTCATTTGATTCAATTAGCTTTGTAGAATGTATTTGATTTTCATTTGATTTGAAATCTTTGGTTGAATGTGTTTGACTTTCATTTGATTTAATTAGCTTTGTTTGAATGTGTTTGACTTTCATTTGATTCGATTTGCTTTGTTTGAATGTGTTTGACTTTCATTTGATTCACTTAGCTTTGTTGAATGTATTTGACTTTCATTTGATTCAAATAGCTTTGTTTGAATGTGTTTGACTTTCATTTGATTCAATTAGCTTTGTAGAATGTATTTGACATTCATTTAATTAAAATAGCTTTGTTTGAATGTGTTAGACTTTCATTTGATTCAATTAGCTTTGTTTGAATGTGTTTGACTTTCATTTGTTTCAATTAGCTTTGTAGAATGTATTTGATTTTCATTTGATTCAAATAGCTTTGTTTGAATGTGTTTGACTTTCAATTGATTCCATTAGCTTTGTAGAATGTATTTGACTGTCATTTGATTCAAATTGCTTTATTTGAATGTGTTTGAATTTCATTTAATTCAATTAGCTTTGTAGAATGGATTTCACTTTCATTTGATTTATATAGGTTTGTTTAAATGTGTTTGACTTTCATTTAAATTAAAAAGCTTTTTTTGAATGTGTTTGACTTTCATTTGATTTAAAAGGCTTTGTTTGAATGTGTTTGACTTTCATTTGATTCAATTAGCTTTGTGGAATGTATTTTACTTTTATTTGATTTAATTAGCTTTGTTTGAATTTGTTTGACTCTAATTTGATTCAAATAGCTTTGTTTGAATGTGTTTGACTTTCATTTGATTCAATTAGCTTTGTAGAATGTATTTGACTTTCATTTGATTCAAATAGCTTTATTTGAATGTGTTTGACTTTCATTTGATTCAATTAGCTTTGTAGAATGTATTTGATTTTCATTTGATTAGAAATCTTTGTTTGAATGTGTTTGACTTTCATTTGATTCAATTAGCTTTGTTTGAATGTGTTTGACTTTAATTTAATTCAATTAGCTTTGTAGAATGTATTAGACTTTTATTTGGTTTAATTAGCTTTGTTTGAATGTATTTGACTCTCATGTGATTCAAATAGCTTTGTTTGAATGTGTTTGACTTTCATTTTATTCAAATAGCTTTGTTTGAATGTGTTTGATATCATTTGATTCAATTAGCTTTGTAGAATGTATTTGACTTTCATTTGATTAATAGCTTTGTTTGAATGTGCTTGACTTTCATCTGATTCAATTAGCTTTGTTTGAATGTGTTTGACTTTCATTTGATTCAATTAGCTTTGTTGAATGTATTTGACTTTCATTTGATTCAAATAGCTTTGTTTGAATGTGTTTGACTTTCATTTGATTCAATTAGCTTTGTAGAATGTATTTGACTTTCATTTGATTCAAATAGCTTTGTTTGAATGTGTTTGACTTTCATTTGTTTCAATTAGCTTTGTAGAATGTATTTGACATTCATTTAATTAAAATAGCTTTGTTTGAATGTGTTTGACTTTCATTTGATTCAATTAGCTTTGTTTGAATGTGTTTGACTTTCATTTGTTTCAATTAGCTTTGTAGAATGTATTTGATTTTCATTTGATTCAAATAGCTTTGTTTGAATGTGTTTGACTTTCAATTGATTCAATTAGCTTTGTAGAATGTATTTGACTGTCATTTGATTCAAATAACTTTATTTGAATGTGCTTGAATTTCATTTAATTCAATTAGCTTTGTAGAATGCATTATTACTTTCATTTGATTTATATAGCTTTGTATGAATGTATTTGACTTTTATTTAAATTAAAAAGCTCTTTTTGAATGTGTTTGACTTTCATTTGATTTAAAAGGCTTTGTTTGAATGTGTTTGACTTTCATTTGATTCAATAAGCTTTGTAGAATGTATTTTACTTTTATTTGATTTAATTAGCTTTGTTTGAATTTATTTGACTCTCATATGATTCAAATAGCTTTATTTGAATGTGTTTGAATTTCATTTGATTCAATTAGCTTTGTAGAATGTATTTGATTTTCATTTGATTTGAAATCTTTGGTTGAATGTGTTAGACTTTCATTTGATTCAATTAGCTTTGTTTGAATGTGTTTGACTTTCATTTGATTCGATTTGCTTTGTTTGAATGTGTTTGACTTTCATTTGATTCACTTAGCTTTGTTGAATGTATTTGACTTTCATTTGATTCAAATAGCTTTGTTTGAATGTGTTTGACTTTCATTTGATTCAATTAGCTTTGTAGAATGTATTTGACATTCATTTAATTAAAATAGCTTTGTTTGAATGTGTTAGACTTTCATTTGATTCAATTAGCTTTGTAGAATGCATTTTTACTTTCATTTGATTTATATAGCTTTGTTCGAATGTGTTTGACTTTCATTTGATTTAATTAGCTTTTTTTAATTTATTTGACTCTCATTCGATTCAAATAGCTTTGTTTGAATGTGTTTGACTTTCATTTGATTCAATTGGCTTTGTAGAATGTATTTGACTTTCATTTGATTCAAATAGCTTTATTTGAATGTGTTTGACTTTCATTTGATTCAATTAGCTTTGTAGAATGTATTTGAATTTCATTTGATTCGAAATCTTTGTTTGAATGTGTTTGACTTTCATTTGAATTAATTAGCTTTGTTTAAATGTGTTTGACTTTAATTTAATTCAATTAGCTTTGTAGAATGTATTAGACTTTTATTTGATTTAATTAGCTTTGTTTGAATGTATTTGACTCTCATTTGATTCAAATAGCTTTGTTTGAATGTGTTTGACTTTCATTTGATTCAATTAGCTTTGTTTGAATGTGTTTGACTTTAATTTAATTCAATTAGCTTTGTAGAATGTATTAGACTTTTATTTGGTTTAATTAGCTTTGTTTGAATGTATTTGACTCTCATGTGATTCAAATAGCTTTGTTTGAATGTGTTTGACTTTCATTTTATTCAAATAGCTTTGTTTGAATGTGTTTGACTTTCATTTGATTCAATTAGCTTTGTAGAATGTATTTGACTTTCATTTGATTAATAGCTTTGTTTGAATGTGCTTGACTTTCATCTGATTCAATTAGCTTTGTTTGAATGTGTTTGACTTTCATTTGATTCAATTAGCTTTGTTGAATGTATTTGACTTTCATTTGATTCAAATAGCTTTGTTTGAATGTGTTTGACTTTCATTTGATTCAATTAGCTTTGTAGAATGTATTTGACTTTCATTTGATTCAAATAGCTTTGTTTGAATGTGTTTGACTTTCATTTGTTTCAATTAGCTTTGTAGAATGTATTTGAATTTCATTTGATTCAAATAGCTTTGTTTGAATGTGTTTGACTTTCAATTGATTCAATTAGCTTTGTAGAATGTATTTGACTGTCATTTGATTCAAATAGCTTTGTTTAAGTGTGTTTGACTTTCATTTGATTCAATTCGCTTTGTAGAATGTATTTGACTTTCATTTAATTCAAATAGATTTGTTTGAATGTGTTTGACTTTCAATTGATTCAATTAGCTTTGTTTGAATGTGTTTGACTTTCAATTGATTCAATTAGCTTTGTAGAATGTATTTGACTGTCATTTGATTCAAATAACTTTATTTGAATGTGCTTGAATTTCATTTAATTCAATTAGCTTTGTAGAATGCATTATTACTTTCATTTGATTTATATAGCTTTGTATGAATGTATTTGACTTTCATTTAAATTAAAAAGCTCTTTTTGAATGTGTTTGACTTTCATTTGATTTAAAAGGCTTTGTTTGAATGTGTTTGACTTTCATTTGATTCAATAAGCTTTGTAGAATGTATTTTACTTTTATTTGATTTAATTAGCTTTGTTTGAATTTATTTGACTCTCATTTGATTCAAATAGCTTTATTTGAATGTGTTTGAATTTCATTTGATTCAATTAGGTTTGTAGAATGTATTTGATTTTCATTTGATTTGAAATCTTTGGTTGAATGTGTTTGACTTTCATTTGATTCAATTAGCTTTGTTTGAATGTGTTTGACTTTCATTTGATTCGATTTGCTTTGTTTGAATGTGTTTGACTTTCATTTGATTCACTTAGCTTTGTTGAATGTATTTGACTTTCATTTGATTCAAATAGCTTTGTTTGAATGTGTTTGACTTTCATTTGATTCAATTAGCTTTGTAGAATGTATTTGACATTCATTTAATTAAAATAGCTTTGTTTGAATGTGTTAGACTTTCATTTGATTCAATTAGCTTTGTAGAATGCATTTTTACTTTCATTTGATTTATATAGCTTTGTTTGAATGTGTTTGACTTTCATTTGATTTAATTAGCTTTTTTTAATTTATTTGACTCTCATTCGATTCAAATAGCTTTGTTTGAATGTGTTTGACTTTCATTTGATTCAATTGGCTTTGTAGAATGTATTTGACTTTCATTTGATTCAAATAGCTTTATTTGAATGTGTTTGACTTTCATTTGATTCAATTAGCTTTGTAGAATGTATTTGAATTTCATTTGATTCGAAATCTTTGTTTGAATGTGTTTGACTTTCATTTGAATCAATTAGCTTTGTTTAAATGTGTTTGACTTTAATTTAATTCAATTAGCTTTGTAGAATGTATTAGACTTTTATTTGATTTAATTAGCTTTGTTTGAATGTATTTGACTCTCATTTGATTCAAATAGCTTTGTTTGAATGTGTTTGACTTTCATTTGATTCAATTAGCTTTGTTTGAATGTGTTTGACTTTAATTTAATTCAATTAGCTTTGTAGAATGTATTAGACTTTTATTTGGTTTAATTAGCTTTGTTTGAATGTATTTGACTCTCATGTGATTCAAATAGCTTTGTTTGAATGTGTTTGACTTTCATTTTATTCAAATAGCTTTGTTTGAATGTGTTTGACTTTCATTTGATTCAATTAGCTTTGTAGAATGTATTTGACTTTCATTTGATTAATAGCTTTGTTTGAATGTGCTTGACTTTCATCTGATTCAATTAGCTTTGTTTGAAAGTGTTTGACTTTCATTTGATTCAATTAGCTTTGTTGAATGTATTTGACTTTCATTTGATTCAAATAGCTTTGTTTGAATGTGTTTGACTTTCATTTGATTCAATTAGCTTTGTAGAATGTATTTGACTTTCATTTGATTCAAATAGCTTTGTTTGAATGTGTTTGACTTTCATTTGTTTCAATTAGCTTTGTAGAATGTATTTGACATTCATTTAATTAAAATAGCTTTGTTTGAATGTGTTTGACTTTCATTTGATTCAATTAGCTTTGTTTGAATGTGTTTGACTTTCATTTGTTTCAATTAGCTTTGTAGAATGTATTTGATTTTCATTTGATTCAAATAGCTTTGTTTGAATGTGTTTGACTTTCAATTGATTCAATTAGCTTTGTAGAATGTATTTGACTGTCATTTGATTCAAATAGCTTTATTTGAATGTGTTTGAATTTCATTTAAATCAATTAGCTTTGTAGAATGCATTTTTACTTTCATTTGATTTATATAGCTTTGTTTGAATGTATTTGACTTTCATTTAAATTAAAAAGCTCTTTTTGAATGTGTTTGACTTTCATTTGATTTAAAAGGCTTTGTTTGAATGTGTTTGACTTTCATTTGATTCAATTAGCTTTGTAGAATGTATTTTACTTTTATTTGATTTAATTAGCTTTGTTTGAATTTATTTGACTCTCATTTGATTCAAATAGCTTTGTTTGAATGTGTTTGAATTTTATTTGATTCAATTAGCTTTGTAGAATGTATTTGATTTTCATTTGATTCGAAATCTTTGTTTGAATGTGTTTGACTTTCATTTGATGCAATTAGCTTTGTTTGAATGTGTTTGACTTTCATTTGATTCAATTAGCTTTGTAGAATGTGTTTGTTTTTCATTTGATTCACTTAGCTTTGTTGAATGTATTTGACTTTCATTTGATTCAAATAGCTTTGTTTGAATGTGTTTGACTTTTATTTGATTCAATTAGCTTTGTAGAATGTATTTGACATTCATTTAATTAAAATAGCTTTGTTTGAATGTGTTTGAATTTCATTTAATTCAATTAGCTTTGTAGAATGCATTTTTACTTTCATTTGATTTATATAGCTTTGTTTGAATGTGTTTGACTTTCATTTGATTTAATTAGCTTTTTTTAATTTATTTGACTCTCATTCGATTCAAATAGCTTTGTTTGAATGTGTTTGACTTTCATTTGATTCAATTAGCTTTGTAGAATGTATTTGACTTTCATTTGATTCAAATAGCTTTATTTGAATGTGTTTGACTTTCATTTGATTCAATTAGCTTTGTAGAATGTATTTGAATTTCATTTGATTCGAAATCTTTGTTTGAATGTGTTTGACTTTCATTTGAATCAATTAGCTTTGTTTAAATGTGTTTGACTTTAATTTAATTCAATTAGCTTTGTAGAATGTATTAGACTTTTATTTGATTTAATTAGCTTTGTTTGAATGTATTTGACTCTCATTTGATTCAAATAGCTTTGTTTGAATGTGTTTGACTTTCATTTTATTCAAATAGCTTTGTTTGAATGTGTTTGACTTTCATTTGATTCAATTAGCTTTGTAGCATGTATTTGACTTTCATTTGATTAAAATAGCTTTGTTTGAATGTGCTTGACTTTCATCTGATTCAATTAGCTTTGTTTGAATGTGTTTGACTTTCATTTGATTCAATTAGCTTTGTTGAATGTATTTGACTTTCATTTGATTCAAATAGCTTTGTTCGAATGTGTTTGACTTTCATTTGATTCAATTAGCTTTTTAGAATGTATTTGACTTTCATTTGATTCAAATAGCTTCATTTAAATGTGTTTGATTTTCATTTGATTCAATTAGCTTTGTAGAATGTATTTGACTTTCATTTGATTCGAAATCTTTGTTTGAATGTGTTTGACTTTCATTTGATTCAATCAGCTTTGTAATGTGATTGACTTTAATTTAATTCAATTAGCGTTGTAGAATGTATTAGACTTTTATTTGATTTAATTAGCTTTGTTTGAATGTATTTGACTCTCATTTGATTCAAATAGCTTTGTTTGAATGTGTTTGACTTTCATTTGATTCAAATAGCTTTGTTTGAATGTGTTTGACTTTCATTTGATTCAATTAGCTTTGTAGAATGTATTTGACTTTCATTTGATTAAAATAGCTTTGTTTAAATGTGCTTGATTGTCATCAGATTCAATTAGCTTTGTTTGAATGTGTTTGACTTTCATTTGATTCAATTAGCTTTGTTGAATGTATTTGACTTTCATTTGATTCAAATAGCTTTGTTTAAATGCGTTTAACTTTCATTTGATTCAATTAGCTTTGTAGAATACATTTCACTTTCATTTAATTTAAACAACTTTGTTTGAATGTGTTTGACTTTCATTTGACTCAAATAGCTTTATTTGATTGCGTTTGACTTTCATTTGATACAATTAGCTTTGTAGAACGTATTTGACTTTCATTTGATTCAAATAGCTTTGTTTGAATGTGTTTGAATTTCATTTGATTCAATTAGCTTTGTAGAATGTATTTGACTTTCATTTGATTCAAATAGCTTTATTTGAATGTGTTTGACTTTCATATGTGATTCAATTAGCTTTGTAGAATGTATTTGACTTTCATTTGATTCGAAATCTTTGTTTGAATGTGTTTGACTTTCATTTGATTCAATCAGCTTTGTAATGTGATTGACTTTAATTTAATTCAATTAGCGTTGTAGAATGTATTAGACTTTTATTTGATTTAATTAGCTTTGTTTGAATGTATTTGACTCTCATTTGATTCAAATAGCTTTGTTTGAATGTGTTTGACTTTCATTTGATTCAAATAGCTTTGTTTGAATGTGTTTGACTTTCATTTGATTCAATTAGCTTTGTAGAATGTATTTGACTTTCATTTGATTAAAATAGCTTTGTTTAAATGTGCTTGATTGTCATCAGATTCAATTAGCTTTGTTTGAATGTGTTTGACTTTCATTTGATTCAATTAGCTTTGTTGAATGTATTTGACTTTCATTTGATTCAAATAGCTTTGTTTAAATGCGTTTAACTTTCATTTGATTCAATTAGCTTTGTAGAATACATTTCACTTTCATTTAATTTAAACAACTTTGTTTGAATGTGTTTGACTTTCATTTGACTCAAATAGCTTTATTTGATTGCGTTTGACTTTCATTTGATACAATTAGCTTTGTAGAACGTATTTGACTTTCATTTGATTCAAATAGCTTTGTTTGAATGTGTTTGAATTTCATTTGATTCAATTAGCTTTGTAGAATGTATTTGACTTTCATTTGATTCAAATAGCTTTATTTGAATGTGTTTGACTTCATATGTGATTCAATTAGCTTTGTAGAATGTATTTGACTTTCATTTAATTCGAAATCTTTGTTTGAATGTGTTTGACTTTTATTTGATTCAATTAGCTTTGTTTGAATGTGTTTGACTTTAATTTAATTCAATTAGCTTTGTAAAATGTAATAGACTTTTATTTTATTTAATTAGTTTTGTTTGAATGTATTTGACTATCATTTGATTCAAATAGCTTTGTTTGAATGTGCTTGACTTTCATTTGATTCAATTAGCTTTGTTTGAATGTGTTTGACTTTCATTTGATTCTATTAGCTTTGTTGAATGTATTTGACTTTCATTTGATTAAAATAGCTTTGTTTGAATGTGCTTGACTGCCATCTGATTCAATTAGCTTTGTTTGAATGTGTTTGACTTTCATTTGATTCAATTAGTTTTGTTGAATGTATTTGACTTTCATTTTATTCAAATAGCTTTGTTTAAATGCGTTTAACTTTCATTTTATTCAATTAGCTTTGTAGAATACATTTCACTTTCATTTAATATAAACAACTTTGTTTGAATGTGTTTGACTTTCATTTGACTCAAATAGCTTTATTTGATTGCGTTTGACTTTCATTTGATACAATTAGCTTTGTAGAACGTATTTCACTTCCATTTGATTCAAATAGCTTTGTTTGAATGTGTTTTGACTTTCATTTGATTCCATCAGCTTTGTAGAATGTATTTGACTTTCATTTGATTCAATTAGCTTTGTTTGAATGTGTTTGACTTTCATTTGATTCAATTAGCTTTGTTGAATGTATTTGACTTTCATTTGATTCAAATAGCTTTGTTTGAATGTGTTTGACTTTCATTTGATTCAATTAGCTTTGTAGAATGTATTTGACTTTCATTTGATTAAAATAGCTTTGTTTGAATGTGCTTGACTGTCATCTGATTCAATTAGCTTTGTTTGAATGTGTTTGACTTTCATTTGATTCAATTAGTTTTGTTGAATGTATTTGACTTTCATTTGATTCAAATAGCTTTGTTTAAAGGCGTTTAACTTTCATTTTATTCAATTAGCTTTGTAGAATACATTTCACTTTCATTTAATTTAAACAACTTTGTTTGAATGTGTTTGACTTTCATTTGACTCAAATAGCTTTATTTGATTGCGTTTGACTTTCATTTAATACAATTAGCTTTGTAGAACGTATTTCACTTCCATTTGATTCAAATAGCTTTGTTTGAATGTGTTTGACTTTCATTTGATTCCATCAGCTTTGTAGAATGTATTTGACTTTCAATTGATTCTAATAGCTTTGTTTGAGTGTGTTTGACTTTCATTTGTTTCAATTTGCTTTGTAGAATGTATTTGACTTTCATTTTCTTCAAATAGCTTTGTTTGAATGTGTAGAATGTATTAGACTTTTTTTGAATTAATTAGCTTTGTAGAATGTATTAGACTTTTATTTAATTTAATTAGCTTTGTTTGAATGTATTTGACTCTCATTTGATTCAAATAGCTTTGTTTGAATGTGTTTGACTTTAATTTTATTCAAATAGCTTTGTTTGAATGTGTTTTACTTTCATTTGACTCAAATAGATTTATTTGATTGCGTTTGACTTTCATTTGCTACAATTAGCTTTGTAGAACGTATTTAACTTTCATTTGATTCAAATAGCTTTGTTTGAATGTGTTTGACTTTCATTTGATTCAATTAGCTTTGTTGAATGTATTTGATTTTCATTTGACTCAAATGACTTTGTTTGACTGTGTTTGACTTTCATTTGTTTCAATTTGCTTTGTAGAATGTATTTGACTTTCATTTTCTTCAAATAGCTTTGTTTGAATTTATTTGACTCTCATTTGATTCAAATAGCTTTGTTTGAATGTGTTTGAATTTCATTAGATTCAATTAGCTTTGTAGAATGTATTTGACTTTCATTTGATTCAAATAGCTTTATTTGAATGTGTTTGACTTTCATTTGGTTCAATTAGCTTTGTAGAATGTATTTGACTTTCATTTAATTTGAAATCTTTGTTTGAATGTGTTTGACTTTAATTTGATTCAATTAGCTTTGTTTGAATGTATTTGACTCTCATTTTTTTAAATAGCTTTGTTTGAATGTGCTTGACTTTCATTTGATTCAATTAGCTTTGTTTGAATGTGTTTGACTTTCATTTGATTCAATTAGCTTTGTTGAATGTATTTGACTTTCTTTTGATTCAATTAGCTTTATTTGAATGTGTTTGACTTTCATTTGATTCAATTAGCTTTGTAGAATGTATTTGACTTTCATTTGATTCATTTAGCTTTGTAGAATGTATTTGACTTTTATTTGATTTAATTAGCTTTTTTTGAATGTATTTGACTCTCATTTGATTCAAATAGCTTTGTTTGAATGTGTTTCACTTTTATTTGATTCAATTAGCTTTGTAGAACGTATTTGACTTTCATTTGATTCAAATAGCTTTGTTTGAATGTGTTTGACTTTCATTTGATTCCATCAGCTTTGTAGAATGTATTTGACTTTCCATTGATTCAAATAGCTTTGTTTGAATGTGTTTGACTTTCATTTGATTCAATTAGCTTTCTTTGAATGTGTTTGACTTTCATTTGATTCAATTAGCTTTGTAGAATGTATTTGACTTTCATTTGAGTCAAATAACTTTGTTTGACTGTGTTTGACTTTCAATTGATTCAATTTGCTTTGTAGAATGTATTTGACTTTCATTTTCTTCAAATAGCTTTGTTTGAATGTGTTTGACTTTCATTTGATTCAATTAGCTTTGTATAATGCATTTCACTTTGATTTACTTTAAATAACTTTGTTTGTATGTGTTTTGACTTTCATTTGATTCAATGAGCTTTGTTTGAATGTGTTTGACTTTAATTTAATTCAATTAGCTTTGTAGAATGTATTAGACTTTTATTTGATTTAATTAGCTTTGTTTGAATGTATTTGACTCTAATTTGATTCGAATAGCTTTGTTTGAATGTGCTTGACTTTCATTTGATTCAATTAACTTTGTTTGAATGTGTTTGACTTTCATTTGATTCAATTAGCTTTGTTGAATGTATTTGACTTTCATTTGATTCAATTAGCTTTGTTTGAATGTGTTTGACTTTTATTTGATTCAATTAGCTTTGTAGAATGTATTTGACTTTCATTTGATTCAATTAGCTTTGTAGAATGTATTTGACTTTTATTTGATTTAATTAGCTTTGTTTGAATGTATTTGACTCTCATTTGATTCAAATAGCTTTGTTTGAATGTGTTTTCACTTCTATTTGATTCAATTAGCTTTGTAGAACGTATTTGACTTTCATTTGATTCAAATAGCTTTATTTGAATGTGTTTGACTTTCATTTGATTCAATTAGCTTTGTAGAATGTATTTGACTTTCATTTGATTCGAAATCTTTGTTTGAATGTGTTTGACTTTCATTTGATTCAATTAGCTTTGTTTAAATGTGTTTGACTTTAATTTAATTCAATTAGCTTTGTAGAATGTATTAGACTTTTATTTGATTTCATTAGCTTTGTTTGAATGTAATTTGACTCTCATTTGATTCAAATTGCTTTGTTTGAATGTGCTTGACTTTCATTTGATTCAATTAGCTTTGTTTGAATGTGTTTGACTTTCATTTGATTCAGTTAGCTTTGTTGAATGTATTTGACTTTCATTTGATTCAATTAGCTTTGTTTGAATGTGTTTGACTTTCATTTGATTCAATTAGCTTTGTAGAATGTATTTGACTTTCATTTTATTCAATTAGCTTTGTAGAATGTATTTGACTTTTTTTTTATTTAATTAGCTTTGTTTGAATGTATTTGACTCTCATTTGATTTAAATAGCTTTGTTTGAATGTGTTTCACTTTTATTTGATTCAATTAGCTTGTAGAACGTATTTGACTTTCATTGGATTCAAACACTTTGTTTGAATGTGTTTGACTTTCATTTGATTCCATCAGCTTTGTAGAATGTATTTGACTTTCAATTGATTCAAATAGCTTTGTTTGAATGTGTTTGACTTTCATTTGATTCAATTAGCTTTGTAGAATGTATTTTGACTTTCATTTGATTCAAATAGCTTTATTTGAATGTGTTTGACTTTCATTTGATTTAATTAGCTTTGTTAGAATGTATTTGACTATTATTTGAGTCAAATAACTTTGTTTGACTGTGTTTAACTTTCATTTGTTTCAATTTGCTTTGTAGAATGTATTTGACTTTCATGTTCTTCAAATAGCTTTGTTTGAATGTGTTTGACTTTCATTTGATTCAATTCGCTTTGTATAATGCATTTCACTTTGATTACTTTAAATAACTTTATTTGAATGTGTTTGACTTTCATTTGATTTAATTAGCTTTGTTTGAATGTGTTTGACTTTCATTTGATTCAATTAGCTTTGTGGAATGTATTGACTTTCATTTAATTCAAATAGATTTGCTTGAATGTGTTTGACATTCATTTGATTCAATTAGCTTTTGTTTGAATGTGTTTGACTTTCATTTGATTCAATTAGCTTTGTAGAATGTATTTGCCTTTCATTTAATTCAAATAACTTTGTTTGAATGTGTTTGACTTTCAATTGATTCAATTAGCTTTTGTAGAATGTATTTTACTGTCATTTTGATTAAAATAGCTTTGTTTGAATGTGTTTCAATTTCATTTAATTCAATTTGCTTTGTAGAATGCATTTTCACTTTCGTTTGATTTATATAGCTTTGTTTGAATGTGTTTGACTTTCATTTAAATTAAAAGGCTTTTTTTTGAATGTGTTTGACTTTCATTTGATTTAAAAGTCTTTGTTTGAATGTGTCTGACTTCATTTGATTCAATTAGCTTTGTAGAATATATTTGACTTTCATTTGATTTAATTAGCTTTGTTTGAATGTGTTTGACTTTCATTTGATTCAATTAGCTTTGTAGAATGTATTTGACTTTTATTTGATTCGAAATCTTTGTTTGAATGTGTTTGACTTTCATTTGATTCAATTAGCTTTGTTTGAATGTATTTGACTTGAATTTAATTCAATTAGCTTTGTAGAATGTATTAGACTTTTATTTGATTTAATTAGCTTTGTTTGAATGTATTTGACTCTCATTTGATTCAAATAGCTTTGTTTGAATGTGCTTGACTTTCATTTGATTCAATTAGCTTTGTTTGAATGTGTTTGACTTTCATTTGATTCAATTAGCTTTGTTGAATGTATTTGACTTTCATTTGATTCAATTAGCTTTGTTTGAATGTGTTTGACTTTCATTTGATTCAATTAGCTTTGTAGAATGTATTTGACTTTCATTTGATTCAATTAGCTTTGTAGAATGTATTTGACTTTTATTTTATTTAATTAGCTTTGTTTGAATGTATTTTACTCTCATTTGATTCAAATAGCTTTGTTTGAATGTGTTTTCACTTTTATTTGATTCAATTAGCTTTGTAGAACGTATTTGACTTTCATTTTATTCAAATAGCTTTGTTTGAATGTGTTTGACTTTCATTTGATTCATCAGCTTTGTAGAATGTATTTGACTTTCAATTGATTCAAATAGCTTTGTTTGAATGTGTTTGACTTTCATTTGATTCAATTAGCTTTGTAGAATGTATTTGACTTTCATTTGATTCAAATAGCTTTGTTTGAATGTGTTTGACTTTCAATGTGATTCAATTTAGCTTTGCAAAATGTATTTGACTTTTATTTGAGTCAAATAACTTTGTTTGACTGTGTTTGACTTTCATTTAAATTAAAAAGCTTTTTTGAATGTGTTTGACTTTCATTTGATTTAAAAGGCTTTGTTTGAATGTTTTTGACTTTCATTTGATTCAATTAGCTTTGTAGAATGTATTTTAATTTTATTTGATTTAATTAGCTTTGTTTGAATTTATTTGACTCTCATTTGATTCAAATAGCTTTGTTTGAATGTGTTTGACTTTCATTTGATTCAATTAGCTTTGTAGAATGTATTTGACTTTCATTTGATTCAAATAGCTTTATTTGAATGTATTGACTTTCATTTGATTGAATTAGCTTTGTAAGAATGTATTTGACTTTCATTTAATTCAAATAGATTCGTTTTGAATGTGTTTGACTTTCATTTGATTCAATTAGCTTTGTTTGAATGTGTTTGACTTTCATTTGATTCAATTAGCTTTGTTAGAATGTATTTGACTTTCATTTAATTCAAATAGATTTGTTTGAATGTGTTTGACTTTCATTTGATTCAATTAGCTTTGTTTGAATGTGTTTGACATTTCATTTGATTCAATTAGCTTTGTAGAATGTATTTTTGCCTTTCATTTAATTCAAATAACTTTGTTTGAATGTGTTTGACTTTCAATTGATTCAATTAGCTTTGTAGAATGTATTTGACTGTCATTTGATTCAAATAGCTTTGTTTTGAATGTGTTGTTTCCAATTATTCTATTTAATTTCAATTTTGCTTTGTAGAATGTGCTATTTCAACTTTCGTTTTGATTTCATTGATATAGCTTTGTTTGAATGTGTTTTGACTTTCATTTAAATTAAAAGCTTTTTTGAATGTGTTTGACTTTCATTTGATTTTTAAAGGCTTTGTTTGAATGTGTTTGACTTTCATTAGCTTTGAGTATCAGAAATTAGCTTTGTTAGAATATATTTGACTTTCATTTGATTTAAATAGCTTTCTTTGAATGTGTTTTGACTTTCATTTGATTTCAATTAGCTTTGTAGAATGTATTTGACTTTCATTTGATTCGAAATCTTTGTTTGAATGTGTTTGACTTTCATTTGATTCAATTAGCTTTGTTTGAATGTGTTTTGACTTTAATTTAATTCAATTAGCTTTGTAGAATGTATTAGACTTTTTATTTGATTTAATTAGCTTTGTTTGAATGTATTTGACTCTCATTTGATTCAAATAGCTTTGTTTGAATGTGCTTGACTTTCATTTGATTCAATTAGCTTTGTTTGAATGTGTTTGACTTTCATTTGATTCAATTAGCTTTGTTGAATGTATTTGACTTTCATTTGATTCAATTAGCTTTGTTTGAATGTGTTTTGACTTTCATTTGATTCAATTAGCTTTGTAGAATGTATTTGACTTTCATTTGATTCAATTAGCTTTGTAGAATGTATTTGACTTTTATTTTATTTAATTAGCTTTGTTTGAATGTATTTACTCTCATTTGATTTAAATAGCTTTGTTTGAATGTGTTTCACTTTTATTTGATTCAATTAGCTTTGTAGAACGTATTTGACTTTCATTTTGATTCAAATAGCTTTGTTTGAATGTGTTTGACTTTCATTTGATTTCCATCAGCTTTGTAGAATGTATTTGACTTTCAATTGATTCAAATAGCTTTGTTTGAATGTGTTTGACTTTCATTTGATTCAATTAGCTTTGTAGAATGTATTTGACTTTCATTTGACTCAAATAACTTTGTTTGAACTGTGTTTTGACTTTCATTTGTTTCAATTTGCTTTGTAGAATGTATTTGACTTTCATTTTCTTCAAATAGCTTTGTTTGAATGTGTTTGACTTTCAATTGATTCAATTAGCTTTGTAGAAATGTATTTGACTGTCATTTGATTCAAATAGCTTTGTTTGAATGTGTTTTGAATTTCATTTAATTCAATTTGCTTTGTAGAATGCATTTCACTTTTCATTTGATTTATTATAGCTTTGTTTGAATGTGTTTGACTTTCATTTTAAATTAAAAGGCTTTTTTTTGAATGTGTTTGACTTTCATTTGATTTAAAAGGCTTTGTTTGAATGTGTTTGACTTTCATTTGATTCAATTAGCTTTGTAAATGTATTTTACTTTTATTTGATTTAATTAGCTTTGTTTGAATTTATTTGACTCTCATTTGATTCAAATAGCTTTGTTTGAATGTGTTTGAATTTCATTTGATTCAATTAGCTTTGTAGAATGTATTTGACTTTCATTTGATTCAAATAGCTTTATTTGAATGTGTTTTGACTTTCATTTGATTCAATTAGCTTTGTAGAATGTATTTGACTTTCATTTGATTTGAAATCTTTGTTTGAATGTGTTTGACTTTCATTTGATTCAATTAGCTTTGTTTGAATGTGTTTGACTTTAATTTAATTCAATTAGCTTTGTAGAATGTATTCGACTTTTATTTGATTTAATTAGCTTTGTTTGAATGTATTTGACTCTCATTTGATTCGAATAGCTTTGTTTGATTGTGCTCGACTTTCATTTGATTCAATTAGCTTTGTTTGAATGTGTTTGACTTTCATTTGATTCAATTAGCTTTGTTGAATGTATTTGACTT
The DNA here is from genome assembly GCF_001683475.1 of Chenopodium quinoa. NCBI lineage: Eukaryota > Viridiplantae > Streptophyta > Magnoliopsida > Caryophyllales > Amaranthaceae > Chenopodium > Chenopodium quinoa. Next base: position 48,508 of record NW_018743840.1, on the reverse strand, counting down.
TCATTTGATTCAATTAGCTTTGTTTGAATGTGTTTGACTTTCATTTGATTCAATTAGCTTTGTAGAATGTATTTGACTTTCATTTGATTCAATTAGCTTTGTAGAATGTATTTGACTTTTATTTGATTTAATTATCTTTGTTTGAATGTATTTCACTCTCATTTGATTCAAATATCTTTGTTTGAATGTGTTTCACTTTTATTTGATTCAATGAGCTTTGTAGAACGTATTTGACGTTAATTTGATTCAAATAGCTTTGTTTGAATGTGTTTGACTTTCAATTGATTCAATTAGCTTTGTAGAATGTATTTGACTGTCATTTGATTCAAATAGCTTTGTTTGAATGTGCTTGAATTTCATTTAATTCAATTTGCTTTGTAGAATGCTGTTCACTTTCATTTGATTTATATAGCTTTGTTTGAATGTGTTTTACTTTCATTTAAATTAAAAAGCTTATTTTGAATGTGTTTGACTTTCATTTGATTTAAAAGGCTTTGTTTAAATGTGTTTGACTTTCATTTGATTCAATTAGCTTTGTAAAATGTATTTTACTTTTATTTGATTTAATTAGCTTTGTTTGAATTTATTTGACTCTCATTTGATTCAAATAGCTTTGTTTGAATGTGTTTGAATTTCATTTGATTCAATTAGCTTTGTAGAATGTATTTGACTTTCATTTGATTCAAATAGCTTTATTTGAATGTGTTTGACTTTCATTTGATTCAATTAGCTTTGTAGAATGTATTTGACTTTCATTTGATTCGAAATCTTTGTTTGAATGTCTTTGACTTTCATTTGATTCAATTAGCTTTGCTTGAATGTGTTTGACTTTAATTTAATTCAATTAGCTTTGTAGAATGTATTAGACTTTTATTTGATTTAATTAGCTTTGTTTGAATGTATTTGACTCTCATTTGATTCAAATAGCTTTGTTTGAATGTGCTTGACTTTCATTTGATTCAACTAGCTTTGTTTGAATGTGTTTGACTTTCATTTGATTCAATTAGCTTTGTTGAATGTATTTTACTTTCTTTTGATTCAATTAGATTTGTTTGAATGTGTTTGACTTTCATTTGATTCAATTAGCTTTGTAGAATGTATTTGACTTTCATTTGATTCATTTAGCTTTGTAGAATGTATTTGACTTTTATTTGATTTAATTAGCTTTGTTTGAATGTATTTGACTCTCATTTGATTCAAATAGCTTTGTTTGAATGTGTTTCACTTTTATTTGATTCAATTAGCTTTGTAGAACGTATTTGACTTTCACTTGATTCAAATAGCTTTGTTTGAATGTGTTTAACTTTCATTTGATTCCATCAGCTTTGTAGAATGTATTTGACTTTCAATTGATTCAAATAGCTTTGTTTGAATGTGTTTGACTTTCATTTGATTCAATTAGCTTTGTAGAATGTATTTGACTTTCATTTGATTCAAATAGCTTTGTTTAAATGTGTTTGACTTTCATTTGATTCAATTAGCTTTGTAGAATGTATTTGACTTTCATTTGATTCAAATAGCTTTGTTTGAATGTGTTTGACTTTCATTTGATTCAATTAGCTTTGTAGAATGTATTTGACTTTCATTTGATTCAATTAGCTTTGTTGAATGTATTTGACTTTCATTTGATTCAATTAGCTTTGTTTGAATGTGTTTGACTTTCGTTAGATTCAATTAGCTTTGTAGAATGTATTTGACTTTCATTTGATTCAATTAGCTTTGTAGAATGTATTTGACTTTTATTTGATTTAATTAGCTTTGTTTGAATGTATTTGACTCTCATTTGATTCAAATAGCTTTGTTTGAATGTGTTTCACTTTTATTTGATTCAATTAGCTTTGTAGAACGTATTTGACTTTTATTTGATTCAAATAGCTTTGTTTGAATGTGTTTGACTTTCAATTGATTCAATTAGCTTTGTAGAATGTATTTGACTGTCATTTGATTCAAATAGCTTTGTTTGAATGTGTTTGAATTTCATTTAATTCAATTTGCTTTGTAGAATGCATTTCACTTTCATTTGATTTATATAGCTTTGTTTGAATTTGTTTGACTTTTATTTAAATTAAAAAAGCTTTTTTTGAATGTGTTTGACTTTCATTTGATTTAAAAGGCTTTGTTTGAATGTGTTTGACTTTCATTTGATTCAATTAGCTTTGTAAAATGTATTTGACTTTCATTTTCTTCAAATAGCTTTGTTTGAATGTGTTTGACTTTCATTTGATTCAATTAGCTTTGTATAATGCATTTCACTTTGATTTACTTTAAATAACTTTGTTTGAATGTGTTTGACTTTCATTTGATTCAATTAGCTTTGTTTGAATGTGTTTGACTTTCATTTGATTCAATTAGCTTTGTAGAATGTATTTGACCTTCATTTAATTCAAATAGATTTGTTTGAATGTGTTTGACTTTCAATTGATTCAATTAGCTTTGTTTGAATGTGTTTGACTTTCATTTGATTCAATTAGCTTTGTAGAATGTATTTGACTTTCATTTAATTCAAATAGCTTTGTTTGAATGTGTTTGACTTTCAATTGATTCAATTAGCTTTGTAGAATGTATTTGACTGTCATTTGATTCAAATAGCTTTGTTTGAATGTGTTTGAATTTCATTTAATTCAATTTGCTTTGTAGAATGTATTTCACTTTCATTTGATTTATATAGCTTTGTTTGAATGTGTTTGACTTTCATTTAAATTAAAAAGCTTTTTTTGAATGTGTTTGACTTTCATTTGATTTAAAAGGCTTTGATTGAATGTGTTTGACTTTCATTTGATTCAATTAGCTTTGTAAAATGTATTTTACTTTTATTTGATTTAATTAGCTTTGTTTGAATTTATTTGACTCTCATTTGATTCAATTAGCTTTGTAGAATGTATTTCACTTTCATTTGATTCAAATAGCTTTATTTGAATGTGTTTGACTTTCATTTGATTCAATTAGCTTTGTAGAATGTATTAGACTTTCATTTGATTCGAAATTTTTGTTTGAATGTGTTTGACTTTCATTTGATTCAATTAGCTTTGTTTGAATGTGTTTGACTTTAATTTAATTCAATTAGCTTTGTAGAATGTATTAGACTTTTATTTGATTTAATTAGCTTTGTTTGAATGTATTTGACTCTCATTTGATTCGAATAGCTTTGTTTGAATGTGCTTGACTTTCATTTGATTCAATTAGCTTTGTTTGAATGTGTTTGACTTTCATTTGATTCAATTTGCTTTGTTGAATGTATTTGACTTTCATTTGATTCAATTAGCTTTGTTTGAATGTGTTTGACTTTCATTTGATTCAATTAGCTTTGTAGAATGTATTTGACTTTCATTTGATTCAATTAGCTTTGTAGAATGTATTTGACTTTTATTTGATTTAATTAGCTTTGTTTGAATGTATTTGACTCTCATTTGATTCAAATAGCTTTGTTTGAATGTGTTTCACTTTTATTTGATTCAATTAGCTTTGTAGAACGTATTTGACTTTTATTTGATTCAAATAGCTTTGTTTGAATGTGTTTGACTTTCAATTGATTCAATTAAATTTGTAGAATGTATTTGACTGTCATTTGATTCAAATAGCTTTGTTTGAATGTGTTTGAATTTCATTTAATTCAATTTGCTTTGTAGAATGCATTTCACTTTCATTTGATTTATATAGCTTTGTTTGAATTTGTTTGACTTTTATTTAAATTAAAAAGCTTTTTTTGAATGTGTTTGACTTTCATTTGATTTAAAAGGCTTTGTTTGAATGTGTTTGACTTTCATTTGATTCAATTAGCTTTGTAAAATGTATTTTACTTTTATTTGATTTTATTAGCTTTGTTTGAATTTATTTGACTCTCATTTGATTAAAATAGCTTTGTTTGAATGTGTTTGAATTTCATTTGATTCAATTAGCTTTGTAGAATGTATTTGACTTTCATTTGATTCAAATAGCTTTATTTGAATGTGTTTGACTTTCTGATGTGGATTCAAAGGTTATGTGTTCCTCTTCTTCTTCCATTTGTTGATATTGTTTGATTGTAAGAGCTTTCTTAGTAGACATTGATCCGACCTATGTCCCTTTCCTTGACACTTGAAGCACCTAATTCGACTTTCAAATTCCTCTTTAGACACCTTGACAACCTTCTTTTCTCCACTCGTCGAACTTTCTCCCTTGTGCTCGTTAGAAAAATTTGTGGAACTAGGCTTGAAAGGTTTCGAAAAACTTTTATTTGCCTCGGTTTTTTTCTTATCCTCGAGCCAATGACTTTCAATCTTCAAAGCTAATTTGCACACATCATTGAATGACTCATAAGTACTCAATTCAATCTTCTTAGCAATAGGTCGATTAAGACCCTTAAGGAATCGAGCAATCCGCAATGGTTCTTTCTCCTCTAAATCACAAAGAGAGGTTAGTTTATCAAATTCAGCAATATATTCATTAACACTCTTAGTATCTTGTGTCAACATAGTGAGTTTCACATATAGAATTTGTTCGAAATCATGTGGAAGGTATTTAGAACGCATCTTCTTCTTCAAAACTGTCCATGTCTTGATCTTATCCTTCCCTGCTCTAGCACGTCGAGCCTTTAAATTATCGAACCAAATTCCCGCATTCTTAGTGAGTCGTATATAAGCAATTTTGAAACGCTGAGAATCATCAAAACCTTTATAATCTGAAATTTTCTCTAATTGTCTCGCCCACTCAAGAAAATCTTCGGGGCTTCCTAGACCCGTGAAATCATCAAGCTTGATACCTTTATCATCGATCTTTTTATTATAATGAGTATCATCATCACTGCTAGAAGCATCACTATCACTATCATGCCGTTTTTTCTTCTTTTTCTTTTTATCAAGCAATAGTTGTGAAAAAGCAATAAAACGTGCCTCCGTATTATCTTGCAATCTTGCAAATTCATCCATGAGTTTGCTCAAAGCTTCCTCCATAATTATAAGACAAAAACAGACTTAAAAGAACCCTTATCCACACAGGTATATCCCACAAAAATCGCAACACAACTTGGAACAAAATCGCACACAACGAGCAGTAAGTATTAAATCGGACCAAAACTGACACAGTTGCGGAAAACAGTCCAGTTTAATAGCAAACGAACTCGAACAATTCCGAAATTTCACAGGCATAGAGTAGACAAAATTTCACCCAAAATAAAAAAAAGAATCACCTGAAAAGACCTTGTAACGAAGGAGAACGAGCCTTCTAAAGTTGACAGAAAAACTGGTTATCCGAGAACAAGTGCGATTTGATGAACGAATTGTTGAACGATCAAAAAACCCTGAAATCTGATACCAATTTGATGTGGATTTAAACCCCTTAACTTAATAAAGAATCTAAAATCACACAAGTAACACAAGCCCTTCGAATTTCCTAAGAAAATCGAACAACTTAAGAATAACGAACCGGATATGAATTTGAAAACGACCACTCCTAGAACGAATTCAACGCCTCTCAAATTACCTAGACCACTCTTGGAACTAAGTACTTTGATGAACAAAACTTAGACTACTCCTAGAACTAAGAATTGAACGTTCTAATTATCAAAACAACTCCTTGAATTGAAAACTAGCAAAAGAATTTGTAAGCAATTAAGCAAAACAAACAATTAACTTGAATTTTAATGATTTTCGAATGTTATTGAAAAAATCACGAAAATTACATTATTTATAGACTAAAACTAACTATTCCTAAGTCTATTCAAACTAGAAAAAACCCTAGCCTTGATCCCAAAGTATCCTAGATAGAATAGGAAAACCAATTCTAATGGAACTAGGAAACTAGTAATAAGACTAGTTCTAATTAACCTAAAACTTCTTAAAACAATTCCTAATTGACTTAGAAATTATTTTAAAATAAAATAACAGAAATTAAGAAGATTCCTAATAGCTTAAACCAAGAAAAACCCTTTCAAGTGAAAGGTAAAAACTTGCAAGCAAAAACTCTAGAAAAAACTAAGTAAAGAAAATCATGCTTTTCGTTCTGTCGCCGAAACTCTTTGCACGCGCCACCAAGGTGGTGCACGCGCCTGACCAATGTCAAGGTGGGTCCAAGGCGGAGCTAGGGAGTCGGCGCGTGGGCCAGGAGTCAACGCGTGGCAGCATGTGTGCTCGTCGGAAGTGAACTTCGCAATTTCTTCTTCATTGTAATTCGTGCTTGTTTCTTTCCAATTTAAGCTATTGGATCTTTCCTTGTTTATTATCTTGTTTATTTTCTTGTTTGGGCAGCCCATAATGAAGCTATTTGGACCTTCTACAAGTGTCTTGGACCCTTCAAAAGAATTAGCCTCTTGATTCACATCACTTTCATTTGATTCAATTAACTTTGTAGAATGTATTTGACTTTCATTTGATTCGAAATCTTTGTTTGAATGTGTTTGACTTTCATTTGATTCAATTAGCTTTGTTTGAATGTGTTTGACTATAATTTAATTCAATTAGCTTTGTAGAATGTATTAGACTTTTATTTGATTTAATTAGCTTTGTTTGAATGGTATTTGACTCTCATTTGATTCAAATAGCTTTGTTTGAATGTGCTTGACTTTCATTTGATTCAATTAGCTATGTTTGAATGTGTTTGACTTTCATTTGATTCAATTAGCTTTGTAGAATGTATTTGACTTTCATTTGATTCAATTAGCTTTGTTTGAATGTGTTTGACTTTCATTTGATTCAATTAGCTTTGTAGAATGTATTTGACTTTCATTTGATTCAATTAGCTTTGTAGAATGTATTTGACTTTTATTTGATTTAATTAGCTTTGTTTGAATGTATTTGACTCTCATTTGATTCAAATAGCTTTGTTTGAATGTGTTTCACTTTTATTTGATTCAATTAGCTTTGTAGAACGTATTTGACTTTCATTTGATTAAAATAGCTTTGTTTGAATGTGTTTGACTTTCATTTGATTCCATCAGCTTTGTAGAATGTATTTGACTTTCAATTGATTCAAATAGCTTTGTTTGAATGTGTTTGACTTTCATTTGATTCAATTAGCTTTGTAGAATGTGTTTGACTTTCATTTGATTCAAATAGCTTTGTTTGAATGTGTTTGACTTTCATTTGATTCAATTAGCTTTGTAGAATGTATTTGACTTTCATTTGAGTCAAATAACATTGTTTGACTGTGTTTGACTTTCATTTGTTTCAATTTGCTTTGTAGAATGTATTTGACTTTCATTTTCTTCAAATAGCTTTGTTAGAATGTGTTTGACTTTCATTTGATTCAATTAGTTTTGTATAATGCATTTCACTTTGATTTACTTTAAATAACTTTATTTGAATGTGTTTGACTTTCATTTGATTCAATTAGCTTAGTTTGAATGTGTTTGACTTTCATTTGATTCAATTAGCTTTGTAGAATGTATTTGACTTTCATTTAATTCAAATAGATTTGTTTGAATGTGTTTGACTTTCATTTGATTCAATTAGCTTTGTTTGAATGTGTTTGACTTTCATTTGATTCAATTAGCTTTGTAGAATGTATTTGACTTTCATTTTATTCAAATAGCTTTGCTTGAATGTGTTTGACTTTCAATTGATTCAATTAGCTTTGTAGAATGTATTTGACTGTCATTTGATTCAAATAGCTTTGTTTGAATGTGTTTGAATTTCATTTAATTCAATTTGCTTTGTAGAATGCATTTCACTTTCATTTGATTTATATAGCTTTGTTTGAATGTGTTTGACTTTCATTTAAATTAAAAACCTTTTTTTGAATGTGTTTGACTTTCATTTGATTTAAAAGGCTTTGTTTGAATGTGTTTGACTTTCATTTGATTCAATTAGCTTTGTAGAATGTATTTTACTTTTATTTGATTTAATTAGCTTTGTTTGAATTTATTTGACTCTCATTTGATTCAAATAGCTTTGTTTGAATGTGTTTCACTTTCATTTGATTCAATTTGCTTTGTAGAATGTATTTGACTTTCATTTGATTTAAATAGCTTTATTTGAATGTGTTTGACTTTCATTTGATTCAATTAGCTTTGTTGAATGTATTTGACTTTCATTTGATTCAATTAGCTTTGTTTGAATGTGTTTGACTTTCATTTGATTCAATTAGCTTTGTAGAATGTATTTGACTTTCATTTGATTCAATTAGCTTTGTAGAATGTATTTTACTTTTATTTGATTTAATTAGCTTTGTTTGAATGTATTTGACTCTCATTTGACTCAAATAGCTTTGTTTGAATGTGTTTCACTTTTATTTGATTCAATTAGCTTTGTAGAACGTATTTGACTTTAATTTGATTCAATTAGCTTTGTTTGAATGTGTTTGACTTTCACTTGATTCCATCAGCTTTGTAGAATGTATTTGACTTTCATTTGATTCAATTAGCTTTGTTTGAATGTGTTTGACTTTCATTTAATTCAATTAGCTTTGTAGAATGTGTTTGACTTTCATTTGATTCAATTAGCTTTGTAGAATGTATTTGACTTTCATTTGATTCAATTAGCTTTGTAGAATGTATTTGTCTTTCATTTGATTCAATTAGCTTTGTAGAATGTATTTGACTTTTATTTGATTTAATTAGCTTTGTTTGAATGTATTTGACACTTATTTGATTCAAAAAGCTTTGTTTGAATGTGTTTCACTTTTATTTGATTCAATTAGCTTTGTAGTACGTATTTGACTTTCATTTGATTCAAATAGCATTGTTTGAATGTGTTTGACTTTCATTTGATTCCATCAGCTTTGTAGAATGTATTTGACTTTAAATTGATTCAAATATCTTTGTTTGAATGTGTTTGACTTTCATTTGATTCAATTAGCTTTGTATAATGTATTTGACTTTCATTTGAGTCAAATAACATTGTTTGACTGTGTTTGACTTTCATTTGTTTCAATTTGCTTTGTAGAATGTATTTGACTTTCATTATCTTCAAATAGCTTTGTTTGAATGTGTTTGACTTTCATTTGATTCAATTAGCTTTGTATAATGCATTTCACTTTGATTTACTTTAAATAACATTATTTGAATGTGTTTGACTTTCATTTGATTCAATTAGCTTTGTTTGAATGTGTTTGACTTTCATTTGATTTAATTAGCTTTGTAGAATGTATTTGACTTTCATTTAATTCAAATAGATTTGTTTGAATGTGTTTGACTTTCATTTGATTCAATTAGCTTTGTTTGAATGTGTTTGACTTTCATTTGATTCAATTAGCTTTGTAGAATGTATTTGACTTTCATTTAATTCAAATAACTTTGTTTGAATGTGTTTGACTTTCAATTGATTCAATTAGCTTTGTAGAATGTATTTGACTGTCATTTGATTCAAATAGCTTTGTTTGAATGTGTTTGAATTTCATTTAATTCAATTTGCTTTGTAGTATGCACTTCACTTTCATTTGATTTATATAGCTCTGTTTGAATGTGTTTGACTTTCATTTAAATTAAAAAGCTTTTTTTGAATGTGTTTGACTTTCATTTGATTTAAAAGGCTTTGTTTGAATGTGTTTGACTTTCATTTGATTCAATTAGCTTTGTAAAATGTATTTTACTTTTATTTGATTTAATTAGCTTTGTTTGAATTTATTTGACTCTCATTTGATTCAAATAGCTTTGTTTGAATGTGATTGAATTTGATTTGATTCAATTAGCTTTGTAGAATGTATTTGACTTTCATTTGATTCAATTAGCTTTGTTTGAATGTGTTTGACTTTCATTTGATTCCATCAGTTTTGTAGAATGTATTTGACTTTCATTTGATTCAATTAGCTTTGTTTGAATGTGTTTGACTTTCATTTGATTCTATTAGCTTTGTAGAATGTATTTGACTTTCATTTGATTCAATTGGCTTTGTTTGAATGTGTTTGACTTTCATTTGATTCAATTAGCTTTGTAGAATGTATTTGACTTTCATTTGATTCAATTAGCTTTGTAGAATGTATTTGACTTTTATTTGATTTAATTAGCTTCGTTTGAATGTATTTGACTCTCATTTGATTCAATTAGCTTTGTAGAATGTATTTGACTTTCATTTGATTCAATTAGCTTTGTAGAATGTATATGACTTTTATTTGATTTAATTAGCTTTGTTTGAATGTATTTGACTCTCATTTGATTCAAATAGCTTTGTTTGAATGTGTTTCACTTTTATTTGATTCAATTAGCTTTGTAGAACGTATTTGACTTTCATTTGATTCAAATAGCTTTGTTTGAATGTGTTTGACTTTCATTAGATTCCATCAGCTTTGTAGAATGTATTTGACTTTCAATTGATTCAAATAGCTTTGTTTGAATGTGTTTGATTTTCATTTGATTCAATTAGCTTTGTAGAATGTATTTGACTTTCATTTGATTCAAATAGCTTTGTTTGAATGTGTTTGACTTTCATTTGATTCAATTAGCTTTGTAAAATGTATTTGACTTTCATTTGAGTCAAATAACTTTGTTTGACTGTGTTTGACTTTCATTTAAATTAAAAAGCTTTTTTTGAATGTGTTTGACTTTCATTTGATTTAAAAGGCTTTGTTTGAATGTGTTTGACTTTCATTTGATTCAATTAGCTTTGTAAAATGTATTTTACTTTTATTTGATTTAATTAGCTTTGTTTGAATTTATTTGACTCTCATTTGATTCAAATAGCTTTGTTTGAATGTGTTTGACTTTCATTTGATTCAATTAGCTTTGTAGAATGTATTGGACTTTCATTTGATTTGAATAGCTTTATTTGAATGTGTTTGAATTTGATTTGATTCAATTAGCTTTGTAGAATGTATTTGACTTTCATTTGATTCAATTAGCTTTGTTTGAATGTGTTTGACTTTCATTTGATTCCATCAGCTTTGTAGAATGTATTTGACTTTCATTTGATTCAATTAGCTTTGTTTGAATGTGTTTGACTTTCATTTGATTCAATTAGCTTTGTAGAATGTATTTGACTTTCATTTGATTCAATTGGCTTTGTTTGAATGTGTTTGACTTTCATTTGATTCAATTAGCTTTGTAGAATGTATTTGACTTTCATTTGATTCAATTAGCTTTGTAGAATGTATTTGACTTTTATTTGATTTAATTAGCTTAGTTTGAATGTATTTGACTCTCATTTGATTCAATTAGCGTTGTAGAATGTATTTGACTTTCATTTGATTCAATTAGCTTTGTAGAATGTATATGACTTTTATTTGATTTAATTAGCTTTGTTTGAATGTATTTGACTCTCATTTGATTCAAATAGCTTTGTTTGAATGTGTTTCACTTTTATTTGATTCAATCAGCTTTGTAGAACGTATTTGACTTTCATTTGATTCAAATAGCTTTGTTTGAATGTGTTTGACTTTCATTTGATTCCATCACCTTTGTAGAATGTATTTGACTTTCAATTGATTCAAATAGCTTTGTTTGAATGTGTTTGATTTTCATTTGATTCAATTAGCTTTGTAGAATGTATTTGACTTTCATTTGATTCAAATAGCTTTCTTTGAATGTGTTTGACTTTCATTTGATTCAATTAGCTTTGTAGAATGTATTTTACTTTTATTTGATTTAATTAGCTTTGTTTGAATTTTTTTGACTCTCATTTGATTCAAATAGCTTTGTTTGAATGTGTTTCACTTTCATTTGATTCAATTTGCTTTGTAGAATGTATTTGACTTTCATTTGATTTAAATAGCTTTATTTGAATGTGTTTGACTTTCATTTGATTCAATTAGCTTTGTTGAATGTATTTTACTTTCATTTGATTCAATTAGCTTTGTTTGAATGTGTTTGACTTTCATTTGATTCAATTAGCTTTGTAGAATGTATTTGACTTTCATTTGATTCAATTAGCTTTGTAGAATGTATTTGACTTTTATTTGATTTAATTAGCTTTGTTTGAATGTATTTGACTCTCATTTGATTTAAATAGCTTTGTTTGAATGTGCTTGACTTTCATTTGATTCAATTAGCTTTGTTTGAATGTGTTTGACTTTCATTTGATTCAATTAGCTTTGTTGAATGTATTTGACTTTCATTTGATTCAATTAGCTTTGTTTGAATGTGTTTGACTTTCATTTGATTCAATTAGCTTTGTAGAATGTATTTGACTTTCATTTGATTCAATTAGCTTTGTAGAATGTATTTGACTTTTATTTGATTTAATTAGCTTTGTTTGAATGTATTTGACTCTCATTTGATTCAAATAGCTTTGTTTGAATGTGCTTGACTTTCATTTGATTCAATTAGCTTTGTTTGAATGTGTTTGACTTTCATTTGATTCAATTAGCTTTGTTGAATGTATTTGACTTTCATTTGATTTAATTAGCTTTGTTTGAATGTGTTTGACTTTCATTTGATTCAATTAGCTTTGTAGAATGTATTTGACTTTCATTTGATTCAATTAGCTTTGTAGAATGTATTTGACTTTTATTTGATTTAATTAGCTTTGTTTGAATGTATTTGACTCTCATTTGATTCAAATAGCTTTGTTTGAATGTGTTTCACTTTTATTTGATTCAATTAGCTTTGTAGAACGTATTTGACTTTAATTTGATTCAAATAGCTTTGTTTGAATGTGTTTGACTTTCATTTGATTCCATCAGCTTTGTAGAATGTATTTGACTTTCATTTGATTCAATTAGCTTTGTTAGAATGTGTTTGACTTTCATTTGATTCAATTAGCTTTGTAGAATGTGTTTGACTTTCATTTGATTCAATTAGCTTTGTAGAATGTATTTGACTTTCATTTGATTCAATTAGCTTTGTAGAATGTATTTGACTTTCATTTGATTCAATTAGCTTTGTAGAATGTATTTGACTTGTATTTGATTTAATTAGCTTTGTTTATATGTATTTGACACTTATTTGATTCAAAAAGCTTTGTTTGAATGTGTTTCACTTTTATTTGATTCAATTAGCTTTGTAGAACGTATTTGACTTTCATTTGATTCAAATAGCATTGTTTGAATGTGTTTGACTTTCATTTGATTCCATCAGCTTTGTAGAATGTATTTGACTTTCAATTGATTCAAATATCTTTGTTTGAATGTGTTTAACTTTCATTTGATTCAATTAGCTTTGTAGAATGTATTTGACTTTCATTTGAGTCAAATAACATTGTTTGACTGTGTTTGACTTTCATTTGTTTCAATTTGCTTTGTAGAATGTATTTGACTTTCATTTTCTTCAAATAGCTTTGTTTGAATGTGTTTGACTTTCATTTGATTCAATTAGCTTTGTATAATGCATTTCACTTTGATTTACTTTAAATAACATTATTTGAATGTGTTTGACTTTCATTTGATTCAATTAGCTTTGTTTGAATGTGTTTGACTTTCATTTGATTCAATTAGCTTTGTAGAATGTATTTGACTTTCATTTAATTCAAATAGATTTGTTTGAATGTGTTTGACTTTCATTTGATTCAATTAGCTTTGTTTGAATGTGTTTGACTTTCATTTGATTCAATTAGCTTTGTAGAATGTATTTGACTTTCATTTAATTCAAATAACTTTGTTTGAATGTGTTTGACTTTCAATTGATTCAATTAGCTTTGTAGAATGTATTTGACTGTCATTTGATTCAAATAGCTTTGTTTAAATGTGTTTGAATTTCATTTAATTCAATTTGCTTTGTAGAATGCACTTCACTTTCATTTGATTTATATAGCTCTGTTTGAATGTGTTTGACTTTCATTTAAATTAAAAAGCTTTTTTTGAATGTGTTTGACTTTCATTTGATTTAAAAGGCTTTGTTTGAATGTGTTTGACTTTCATTTGATTCAATTAGCTTTGTTTGAATGTAATTTGACTCTTATTTGATTCAAATAGATTTGTTTGAATGTGTTTGACTTTCATTTGATTCAATTAGCTTTGTAGAATGTATTTGACTTTCATTTGAGTCAAATAACATTGTTTGACTGTGTTTGACTTTCATTTGTTTCAATTTGCTTTGTAGAATGTATTTGACTTTCATTTTCTTCAAATAGCTTTGTTTGAATGTGTTTGACTTTCATTTGATTCAATTTGCTTTGTATAATGCATTTCACTTTGATTTACTTTAAATAACATTATTTGAATGTGTTTGACTTTCATTTGATTCAATTAGCTTTGTTTGAATGTGTTTGACTTTCATTTGATTCAATTAGCTTTGTAGAATGTATTTGACTTTCATTTAATTCAAATAGATTTGTTTGAATGTGTTTGACTTTCATTTGATTCAATTAGCTTTGTTTGAATGTGTTTGACTTTCATTTGATTCAATTAGCTTTGTACAATGTATTTGACTTTCATTTAATTCAAATAACTTTGTTTGAATGTGTTTGACTTTCAATTGATTCAATTAGCTTTGTAGAATGTATTTGACTGTCATTTGATTCAAATAGCTTTGTTTGAATGTGTTTGAATTTCATTTAATTCAATTTGCTTTGTAGAATGCACTTCACTTTCATTTGATTTATATAGCTCTGTTTGAATGTGTTTGACTTTCATTTAAATTAAAAAGCTTTTTTTGAATGTGTTTGACTTTCATTTGATTTAAAAGGCTTTGTTTGAATGTGTTTGACTTTCATTTGATTCAATTAGCTTTGTTTGAATGTAATTTGACTCTTATTTGATTCAAATAGATATGTTTGAATGTGTTTGACTTTCATTTGATTCAATTAGCTTTGTAGAATGTATTTGACTTTCATTTGAGTCAAATAACATTGTTTGACTGTGTTTGACTTTCATTTGTTTCAATTTGCTTTGTAGAATGTATTTGACTTTCATTTTCTTCAAATAGCTTTGTTTGAATGTGTTTGACTTTCATTTGATTCAATTTGCTTTGTATAATGCATTTCACTTTGATTTACTTTAAATAACATTATTTGAATGTGTTTGACTTTCATTTGATTCAATTAGCTTTGTTTGAATGTGTTTGACTTTCATTTGATTCAATTAGCTTTGTAGAATGTATTTGACTTTCATTTAATTCAAATAGATTTGTTTGAATGTGTTTGACTTTCATTTGATTCAATTAGCTTTGTTTGAATGTGTTTGACTTTCATTTGATTCAATTAGCTTTGTACAATGTATTTGACTTTCATTTAATTCAAATAACTTTGTTTGAATGTGTTTGACTTTCATTTGATTCAATTAGCTTTGTAAAATGTATTTTACTTTTATTTGATTTAATTAGCTTTGTTTGAATTTATTTGACTCTCATTTGATTCAAATAGCTTTGTTTGAATGTGTTTGACTTTCATTTGATTCAATTAGCTTTGTAGAATGTATTGGACTTTCATTTGATTTGAATAGCTTTATTTGAATGTGTTTGAATTTGATTTGATTCAATTAGCTTTGTAGAATGTATTTGACTTTCATTTGATTCAATTAGCTTTGTTTGAATGTGTTTGACTTTCATTTGATTCCATCAGCTTTGTAGAATGTATTTGACTTTCATTTGATTCAATTAGCTTTGTTTGAATGTGTTTGACTTTCATTTGATTCAATTAGCTTTGTAGAATGTATTTGACTTTCATTTGATTCAATTGGCTTTGTTTGAATGTGTTTGACTTTCATTTGATTCAATTAGCTTTGTAGAATGTATTTGACTTTCATTTGATTCAATTAGCTTTGTAGAATGTATTTGACTTTTATTTGATTTAATTAGCTTAGTTTGAATGTATTTGACTCTCATTTGATTCAATTAGCGTTGTAGAATGTATTTGACTTTCATTTGATTCAATTAGCTTTGTAGAATGTATATGACATTTATTTGATTTAATTAGCTTTGTTTGAATGTATTTGACTCTCATTTGATTCAAATAGCTTTGTTTGAATGTGTTTCACTTTTATTTGATTCAATCAGCTTTGTAGAACGTATTTGACTTTCATTTGATTCAAATAGCTTTGTTTGAATGTGTTTGACTTTCATTTGATTCCATCACCTTTGTAGAATGTATTTGACTTTCAATTGATTCAAATAGCTTTGTTTGAATGTGTTTGATTTTCATTTGATTCAATTAGCTTTGTAGAATGTATTTGACTTTCATTTGATTCAAATAGCTTTCTTTGAATGTGTTTGACTTTCATTTGATTCAATTAGCTTTGTAGAATGTATTTTACTTTTATTTGATTTAATTAGCTTTGTTTGAATTTTTTTGACTCTCATTTGATTCAAATAGCTTTGTTTGAATGTGTTTCACTTTCATTTGATTCAATTTGCTTTGTAGAATGTATTTGACTTTCATTTGATTTAAATAGCTTTATTTGAATGTGTTTGACTTTCATTTGATTCAATTAGCTTTGTTGAATGTATTTTACTTTCATTTGATTCAATTAGCTTTGTTTGAATGTGTTTGACTTTCATTTGATTCAATTAGCTTTGTAGAATGTATTTGACTTTCATTTGATTCAATTAGCTTTGTAGAATGTATTTGACTTTTATTTGATTTAATTAGCTTTGTTTGAATGTATTTGACTCTCATTTGATTTAAATAGCTTTGTTTGAATGTGCTTGACTTTCATTTGATTCAATTAGCTTTGTTTGAATGTGTTTGACTTTCATTTGATTCAATTAGCTTTGTTGAATGTATTTGACTTTCATTTGATTCAATTAGCTTTGTTTGAATGTGTTTGACTTTCATTTGATTCAATTAGCTTTGTAGAATGTATTTGACTTTCATTTGATTCAATTAGCTTTGTAGAATGTATTTGACTTTTATTTGATTTAATTAGCTTTGTTTGAATGTATTTGACTCTCATTTGATTCAAATAGCTTTGTTTGAATGTGCTTGACTTTCATTTGATTCAATTAGCTTTGTTTGAATGTGTTTGACTTTCATTTGATTCAATTAGCTTTGTTGAATGTATTTGACTTTCATTTGATTTAATTAGCTTTGTTTGAATGTGTTTGACTTTCATTTGATTCAATTAGCTTTGTAGAATGTATTTGACTTTCATTTGATTCAATTAGCTTTGTAGAATGTATTTGACTTTTATTTGATTTAATTAGCTTTGTTTGAATGTATTTGACTCTCATTTGATTCAAATAGCTTTGTTTGAATGTGTTTCACTTTTATTTGATTCAATTAGCTTTGTAGAACGTATTTGACTTTAATTTGATTCAAATAGCTTTGTTTGAATGTGTTTGACTTTCATTTGATTCCATCAGCTTTGTAGAATGTATTTGACTTTCATTTGATTCAATTAGCTTTGTTAGAATGTGTTTGACTTTCATTTGATTCAATTAGCTTTGTAGAATGTGTTTGACTTTCATTTGATTCAATTAGCTTTGTAGAATGTATTTGACTTTCATTTGATTCAATTAGCTTTGTAGAATGTATTTGACTTTCATTTGATTCAATTAGCTTTGTAGAATGTATTTGACTTGTATTTGATTTAATTAGCTTTGTTTATATGTATTTGACACTTATTTGATTCAAAAAGCTTTGTTTGAATGTGTTTCACTTTTATTTGATTCAATTAGCTTTGTAGAACGTATTTGACTTTCATTTGATTCAAATAGCATTGTTTGAATGTGTTTGACTTTCATTTGATTCCATCAGCTTTGTAGAATGTATTTGACTTTCAATTGATTCAAATATCTTTGTTTGAATGTGTTTAACTTTCATTTGATTCAATTAGCTTTGTAGAATGTATTTGACTTTCATTTGAGTCAAATAACATTGTTTGACTGTGTTTGACTTTCATTTGTTTCAATTTGCTTTGTAGAATGTATTTGACTTTCATTTTCTTCAAATAGCTTTGTTTGAATGTGTTTGACTTTCATTTGATTCAATTAGCTTTGTATAATGCATTTCACTTTGATTTACTTTAAATAACATTATTTGAATGTGTTTGACTTTCATTTGATTCAATTAGCTTTGTTTGAATGTGTTTGACTTTCATTTGATTCAATTAGCTTTGTAGAATGTATTTGACTTTCATTTAATTCAAATAGATTTGTTTGAATGTGTTTGACTTTCATTTGATTCAATTAGCTTTGTTTGAATGTGTTTGACTTTCATTTGATTCAATTAGCTTTGTAGAATGTATTTGACTTTCATTTAATTCAAATAACTTTGTTTGAATGTGTTTGACTTTCAATTGATTCAATTAGCTTTGTAGAATGTATTTGACTGTCATTTGATTCAAATAGCTTTGTTTAAATGTGTTTGAATTTCATTTAATTCAATTTGCTTTGTAGAATGCACTTCACTTTCATTTGATTTATATAGCTCTGTTTGAATGTGTTTGACTTTCATTTAAATTAAAAAGCTTTTTTTGAATGTGTTTGACTTTCATTTGATTTAAAAGGCTTTGTTTGAATGTGTTTGACTTTCATTTGATTCAATTAGCTTTGTTTGAATGTAATTTGACTCTTATTTGATTCAAATAGATTTGTTTGAATGTGTTTGACTTTCATTTGATTCAATTAGCTTTGTAGAATGTATTTGACTTTCATTTGAGTCAAATAACATTGTTTGACTGTGTTTGACTTTCATTTGTTTCAATTTGCTTTGTAGAATGTATTTGACTTTCATTTTCTTCAAATAGCTTTGTTTGAATGTGTTTGACTTTCATTTGATTCAATTTGCTTTGTATAATGCATTTCACTTTGATTTACTTTAAATAACATTATTTGAATGTGTTTGACTTTCATTTGATTCAATTAGCTTTGTTTGAATGTGTTTGACTTTCATTTGATTCAATTAGCTTTGTAGAATGTATTTGACTTTCATTTAATTCAAATAGATTTGTTTGAATGTGTTTGACTTTCATTTGATTCAATTAGCTTTGTTTGAATGTGTTTGACTTTCATTTGATTCAATTAGCTTTGTACAATGTATTTGACTTTCATTTAATTCAAATAACTTTGTTTGAATGTGTTTGACTTTCAATTGATTCAATTAGCTTTGTAGAATGTATTTGACTGTCATTTGATTCAAATAGCTTTGTTTGAATGTGTTTGAATTTCATTTAATTCAATTTGCTTTGTAGAATGCACTTCACTTTCATTTGATTTATATAGCTCTGTTTGAATGTGTTTGACTTTCATTTAAATTAAAAAGCTTTTTTTGAATGTGTTTGACTTTCATTTGATTTAAAAGGCTTTGTTTGAATGTGTTTGACTTTCATTTGATTCAATTAGCTTTGTAAAATGTATTTTACTTTTATTTGATTTAATTAGCTTTGTTTGAATTTATTTGACTCTCATTTGATTCAAATAGCTTTGTTTGAATGTGTTTGAATTTGATTTGATTCAATTAGCTTTGTAGAATGTATTTGACTTTCATTTGATTCAATTAGCTTTGTTTGAATGTGTTTGACTTTCATTTGATTCCATCAGCTTTGTAGAATGTATTTGGCTTTCATTTGATTCAATTAGCTTTGTTTGAATGTGTTTGACTTTCATTTGATTCAATTAGCTTTGTAGAATGTATTTGACTTTCATTTGATTCAATTGGCTTTGTTTGAATGTGTTTGACTTTCATTTGATTCAATTAGCTTTGTAGAATGTATTTGACTTTCATTTGATTCAATTAGCTTTGTAGAATGTATTTGACTTTTATTTGATTTAATTAGCTTCGTTTGAATGTATTTGACTCTCATTTGATTCAATTAGCTTTGTAGAATGTATTTGACTTTCATTTGATTCAATTAGCTTTGTAGAATGTATATGACTTTTATTTGATTTAATTAGCTTTGTTTGAATGTATTTGACTCTCATTTGATTCAAATAGCTTTGTTTGAATGTGTTTCACTTTTATTTGATTCAATTAGCTTTGTAGAACGTATTTGACTTTCATTTGATTCAAATAGCTTTGTTTGAATGTGTTTGACTTTCATTTGATTCCATCAGCTTTGTAGAATGTATTTGACTTTCAATTGATTCAAATAGCTTTGTTTGAATGTGTTTGAATTTTATTTGATTCAATTAGCTTTGTAGAATGTATTTGACTTTCATTTGATTCAAATAGCTTTGTTTAAATGTGTTTGACTTTCATTTGATTCAATTAGTTTTGTAAAATGTATTTGACATTCATTTGAGTCAAATAACTTTGTTTGACTGTGTTTGACTTTCATTTAAATTAAAAAGCTTTTTTTGAATGTGTTTGACTTTCATTTGATTTAAAAGGCTTTGTTTGAATGTGTTTGACTTTCATTTGATTCAATTAGCTTTGTAAAATGTATTTTACTTTGATTTGATTTAATTAGCTTTGTTTGAATTTATTTGACTCTCATTTGATTCAAATAGCTTTGTTTGAATGTGTTTGACTTTCATTTGATTCAATTAGCTTGGTAGAATGTATTGGACTTTCATTTGATTTGAATAGCTTTATTTGAATGTGTTTGAATTTGATTTGATTCAATTATCTTTGTTGAATGTATTTGACTTTCATTTGATTCAATTAGCTTTGTTTGAATGTGTTTGACTTTCATTTGATTCAATTAGCTTTGTAGAATGTATTTGACTTTCATTTGATTCAATTAGCTTTGTAGAATGTATTTGACTTTTATTTGATTTAATTAGCTTTGTTTGAATGTATTTGACTCTCATTTGATTCAAATAGCTTTGTTTGAATGTGCTTGACTTTCATTTGATTCAATTAGCTTTGTTTTAATGTGTTTGACTTTCATTTGATTCAATTAGCTTTGTAGAATGTATTTGACTTTTATTTGATTTAATTAGCTTTGTAGAATGTATTTGACTTTCATTTGATTCAAATAGCTTTGTTTGAATGTGTTTGACTTTCATTTGATTCAATTAGCTTTGTAGAATGTATTTTACTTTTATTTGATTTAATTAGCTTTGTTTGAATTTATTTGACTCTCATTTGATTCAAATAGCTTTGTTTGAATGTGTTTCACTTTCATTTGATTCAATTTGCTTTGTAGAATGTATTTGACTTTCATTTGATTCAATTAGCTTTATTTGAATGTGTTTGACTTTCATTTGATTCAATTAGCTTTGTTGAATGTATTTTACTTTCATTTGATTCAATTAGCTTTGTTTGAATGTGTTTGACTTTCATTTGATTCAATTTGCTTTGTAGAATGTATTTGACTTTCATTTGATTCAATTAGCTTTGTAGAATGTATTTGACTTTTATTTGATTTAATTAGCTTTGTTTGAATGTATTTGACTCTCATTTGATTCAAATAGCTTTGTTTGAATTTGCTTGACTTTCATTTGATTCAATTAGCTTTGTTTGAATGTGTTTGACTTTCATTTGATTCAATTAGCTTTGTTGAATGTATTTGACTTTCATTTGATTCAATTAGCTTTGTTTGAATGTGTTTGACTTTCATTTGATTCAATTAGCTTTGTAGAATGTATTTGACTTTCATTTGATTCAATTAGCTTTGTAGAATGTATTTGACTTTTATTTGATTTAATTAGGTTTGTTTGAATGTATTTGACTCTCATTTGATTCAAATAGCTTTGTTTGAATGTGTTTCACTTTTATTTGATTCAATTAGCTTTGTAGAACGTATTTGACTTTAATTTGATTCAAATAGCTTTGTTTGAATGTGTTTGACTTTCATTTGATTCCATCAGCTTTGTAGAATGTATTTGACTTTCATTTGATTCAATTAGCTTTGTTTGAATGTGTTTGACTTTCATTTGATTCAATTAGCTTTGTAGAATGTGTTTGACTTTCATTTGATTCAATTAGCTTTGTAGAATGTATTTGGCTTTCATTTGATTCAATTAGCTTTGTAGAATGTATTTGACTTTCATTTGATTCAATTAGCTTTGTAGAATGTATTTGACTTTTATTTGATTTAATTAGCTTTGTTTGAATGTATTTGACACTTATTTGATTCAAAAAGCTTTGTTTGAATGTGTTTCACTTTTATTTGATTCAATTAGCTTTGTAGAATGTATATGACTTTTATTTGATTTAATTAGCTTTGTTTGAATGTATTTGACTCTCATTTGATTCAAATAGCTTTGTTTGAATGTGTTTCACTTTTATTTGATTCAATTAGCTTTGTAGAACGTATTTGACTTTCATTTGATTCAAATAGCTTTGTTTGAATGTGTTTGACTTTCATTTGATTCCATCAGCTTTGTAGAATGTATTTGACTTTCAATTGATTCAAATAGCTTTGTTTGAATGTGTTTGATTTTCATTTGATTCAATTAGCTTTGTAGAATGTATTTGACTTTCATTTGATTCAAATAGCTTTGTTTGAATGTGTTTGACTTTCATTTGATTCAATTAGTTTTGTAAAATGTATTTGACATTCATTTGTGTCAAATAACTTTGTTTGACTGTGTTTGACTTTCATTTAAATTAAAAAGCTTTTTTTGAATGTGTTTGACTTTCATTTGATTTAAAAGGCTTTGTTTGAATGTGTTTGACTTTCATTTGATTCAATTAGCTTTGTAAAATGTATTTTACTTTGATTTGATTTAATTAGCTTTGTTTGAATTTATTTGACTCCCATTTGATTCAAATAGCTTTGTTTGAATGTGTTTGACTTTCATTTGATTCAATTAGCTTTGTAGAATGTATTGGACTTTCATTTGATTTGAATAGCTTTATTTGAATGTGTTTGAATTTGATTTGATTCAATTAGCTTTGTTGAATGTATTTGACTTTCATTTGATTCAATTAGCTTTGTTTGAATGTGTTTGACTTTCATTTGATTCAATTAGCTTTGTAGAATGTATTTGACTTTTATTTGATTTAATTAGCTTTGTTTGAATGTATTTGACTCTCATTTGATTCAAATAGCTTTGTTTGAATGTGCTTGACTTTCATTTGATTCAATTAGCTTTGTTTGAATGTGTTTGACTTTCATTTGATTCAATTAGCTTTGTTGAATGTATTTGACTTTCATTTGATTCAATTAGCTTTGTTTGAATGTGTTTGACTTTCATTTGATTCAATTAGCTTTGTAGAATGTATTTGACTTTCATTTGATTCAATTAGCTTTGTAGAATGTATATGACTTTTATTTGATTTAATTAGCTTTGTTTGAATGTATTTGACTCTCATTTGATTCAAATAGCTTTGTTTGAATGTGTTTCACTTTTATTTGATTTAATTAGCTTTGTAGAACGTATTTGACTTTCATTTGATTCAAATAGCTTTGTTTGAATGTGTTTGACTTTCATTTGATTCCATCAGCTTTGTAGAATGTATTTGACTTTCAATTGATTCAAATAGCTTTGTTTGAATGTGTTTGATTTTCATTTGTTTCAATTAGCTTTGTAGAATGTATTTGACTTTCATTTGATTCAAATAGCTTTGTTTGAATGTGTTTGACTTTCATTTGATTCAATTAGCTTTGTAAAATGTATTTGACTTTCATTTGAGTCAAATAACTTTGTTTGACTGTGTTTGACTTTCATTTAAATTAAAAAGCTTTTTTTGAATGTGTTTGACTTTCATTTGATTTAAAAGGATTTGTTTGAATGTGTTTGACTTTCATTTAATTCAATTAGCTTTGTAAAATGAATTTTACTTTTATTTCATTTAATTAGCTTTGTTTGAATTTATTTGACTCTCATTTGATTCAAATAGCTTTGTTTGAATGTGTTTGACTTTCATTTGATTCAATTAGCTTTGTAGAATGTATTGGACTTTCATTTGATTTGAATAGCTTTATTTGAATGTGTTTGAATTTGATTTGATTCAATTAGCTTTGTAGAATGTATATGACTTTCATTTGATTCAATTAGCTTTGTTTGAATGTGTTTGACTTTCATTTGATTCCATCAGCTTTGTAGAATGTATTTGACTTTCATTTGATTCAATTAGCTTTGTTTGAATGTGTTTGACTTTCATTTGATTCAATTAGCTTTGTAGAATGTATTTGACTTTCATGTGATTCAATTGGCTTTGTTTGAATGTGTTTGACTTTCATTTGATTCAATTAGCTTTGTAGAATGTATTTGACTTTCATTTGATTCAATTAGCTTTGTAGAATGTATTTGACTTTTATTTGATTTAATTAGCTTCGTTTGAATGTATTTGACTCTCATTAGATTCAATTAGCTTTGTAGAAAGTATTTGACTTTCATTTGATTCAATTAGCTTTGTAGAATGTATATGACTTTTATTTGATTTAATTAGCTTTGTTTGAATGTATTTGACTCTCATTTGATTCAAATAGCTTTGTTTGAATGTGTTTCACTTTTATTTGATTCAATTAGCTTTGTAGAACGTATTTGACTTTCATTTGATTCAAATAGCTTTGTTTGAATGTGTTTGACTTTCATTTGATTCCATCAGCTTTGTAGAATGTATTTGCTTTCAATTGATTCAAATAGCTTTGTTTGAATGTGTTTGATTTTCATTTGATTCAATTAGCTTTGTAGAATGTATTTGACTTTCATTTGATTCAAATAGCTTTGTTTGAATGTGTTTGACTTTCATTTGATTCAATTAGCTTTGTAAAATGTATTTGACTTTCATTTGAGTCAAATAACTTTGTTTGACTGTGTTTGACTTTCATTTAAATTAAAAAGCTTTTTTTGAATGTGTTTGACTTTCATTTGATTTAAAAGGCTTTGTTTGAATGTGTTTGACTTTCATTTGATTCAATTAGCTTTGTAGAATGTATTTTACTTTTATTTGATTTAATTAGCTTTGTTTGAATTTATTTGACTCTCATTTGATTCAAATAGCTTTGTTTGAATGTGTTTGACTTTCATTTGATTCAATTAGCTTTGTAGAATGTATTGGACTTTCATTTGATTTAAATAGCTTTATTTGAAAGTGTTTGACTTTCATTTGATTCAATTAGCTTTGTAGAATGTGTTCGACTTTCATTTGATTCGAAATCTTTGTTTGAATGTGTTTGACTTTCATTTGATTCAATTAGCTTTGTTTGAATGTGTTTGACTTTAATTTAATTCAATTAGCTTTGTAGAATGTATTAGACTTTTATTTGATTTAATTAGCTTTGTTTGAATGTATTTGACTCTCATTTGATTCAAATAGCTTTGTTTGAATGTGTTTGACTTTCATTTTATTCAAATAGCTTTGTTTGAATGTGTTTGACTTTCATTTGATTCAATTAGCTTTGTAGAATGTATTTGACTTTCATTTGATTCAATTAGCTTTGTTTGAATGTGTTTGACTTTCATTTGATTCAATTAGCTTTGTTTGAATGTGTTTGACTTTCATTTGATTCAATTAGCTTTGTAGAATGTGTTTGACTTTCATTTGATTCAATTAGCTTTGTAGAATGTATTTGACTTTTATTTGATTTAATTAGCTTTGTTTGAATGTATTTGACTCTCATTTGATTCAAATAGCTTTGTTTGAATGTGCTTGACTTTCATTCGATTCAATTAGCTTTGTTTGAATGTGTTTGACTTTCATTTGATTCAGTTAGCTTTGTTGAATGTATTTGACTTTCATTTGATTCAATTAGCTTAGTTTGAATGTGTTTGACTTTCATTTGATTCAATTAGCTTTGTAGAATGTATTTGACTTCATTTGATTCAATTAGCTTTTTAGAATGTATTTGACTTTTATTTGATTTAATTAGCTTTGTTTGAATGTATTTGACTCTCATTTGATTCAAATAGCTTTGTTTGAATGTGTTTCACTTTTATTTGATTCAATTAGCTTTGTAGAACGAATTTGACTTTCATTTGATTCAAATAGCTTTGTTTGAACGTGTTTGACTTTTATTTGATTCCATCAGCTTTGTAGAATGTATTTGACTTTCATTTGATTCAATTAGCTTTGTAGAATGTATTTGACTTTCATTTGATTCAAATAGCTTTGTTTGAATGTGTTCGACTTTCATTTGATTCAATTAGCTTTGTAAAATGTATTTGACTTTCATTTGAGTCAAATAACTTTGTTTGACTGTGTTTGACTTTCATTTAAATTAAAAAGCTTTTTTTGAATGTGTTTGACTTTCATTTGATTCAATTAGCTTTGTAGAATGTATTTTACTTTTATTTGATTTGATTAGCTTTGTTTGAATTTATTTGACTCTCATTTGATTCAAATAGCTTTGTTTGAATGTGTTTGACATTCATTTGATTCAATTAGCTTTGTAGAATGTATTGGACTTTCATTTGATTTAAATAGCTTTATTTGAATGTGTTTGACTTTCATTTGATTCAATTAGCTTTGTAGAATGTAATTGAATTTCATTTGATTCGAAATCTTTGTTTGAATGTGTTTGACTTTCATTTGATTCAATTAGCTTTGTATGAATGTGTTTGACTTTAATTTAATTCAATTAGCTTTGTAGAATGTATTAGACTTTTATTTGATTTAATTAGCTTTGTTTGAATGTATTTGACTCTCATTTGATTCAAATAGCTTTGTTTGAATGTGCTTGACTTTCATTTGATTCAATTAGCTTTGTTTGAATGTGTTTGACTTTCATTTCATTCAATTAGCTTTGTTGAATGTATTTGACTTTCATTTGATTCAATTAGCTTTGTTTGAATGTCTTTGACTTTCATTTGATTCAATTAGCTTTGTAGAATGTATTTGACTTTCATTTGATTCAATTAGCTTTGTAGAATGTATTTGACTTTTAGTTGATTTAATTAGCTTTGTTTGAATGTATTTGACTCTCATTTGATTCAAATAGCTTTGTTTGAATGTGTTTCACTTTTATTTGATTCAATTAGCTATGTAGAACGTATTTGACTTTCATTTGATTCAAATAGCTTTGTTTGAATGCATTTGACTTTCATTTGATTCCATCAGCTTTGTAGAATGTATTTGACTTTCATTTGATTCAATTAGCTTTGTTTGAATGTGTTTGACTTTCATTTGATTCAATTAGCTTTGTAGAATGTATTTGACTTTCATTTGATTCAATTGGCTTTGTTTGAATGTGTTTGACTTTCATTTGATTCAATTAGCTTTGTAGAATGTATTTGACTTTTATTTGATTTAATTAGCTTTGTTTGAATGTATTTGACTCTCATTTGATTCAAATAGCTTTGTTTGAATGTGTTTCACTTTTATTTGATTCAATTAGCTTTGTAGAACGTATTTGACTTTCATTTGATTCAAATAGCTTTGTTTGAATGTGTTTGACTTTCATTTGATTTCATCAGCTTTGTAGAATGTATTTGACTTTCATTTGATTCAAATATCTTTGTTTGAATGTGTTTGACTTTCATTTGATTCAATTAGCTTTGTAGAATGTATTTTACTTTCATTTGATTCAAATAGCTTTGTTTGAATGTGTTTGACTTTCATTTGATTCAATTAGCTTTGTAAAATGTATTTGACTTTCATTTGAGTCAAATAACTTTGTTTGACTGTGTTTGACATTCATTTAAATTAAAAAGCTTTTTTTGAATGTGTTTGACTTTCATTTGATTTAAAAGGTTTTGTTTGAATGTGTTTGACTTTCATTTGATTCAATTAGCTTTGTAGAATGTATTTTACTTTTATTTGATTTAATTAGCTTTGTTTGATTTTATTTGACTCTCATTTGATTGAAATAGCTTTGTTTGAATGTGTTTGACTTTCATTTGATTCAATTAGCTTTGTAGAATGTATTTGACTTTATTTTGATTTAAATAGCTTTATTTGACTGTGTTTGACTTTCATTTGATTCAATTTGCTTTGTAGAATGTATTTGACTTTCATTTGATTCGAAATCTTTGTTTGAATGTGTTTTACTTTCATTTGATTCCATCAGCTTTGTAGAATGTATTTGAGTTTCAATTGATTCAAATAGCTTTGTTTGAATGTGTTTGACTTTTATTTGATTCAATTAGCTTTGTAGAATGTATTTTACTTTTATTTGATTTAATTAGCTTTGTTTGAATTTATTTGACTCTCATTTGATTCAAATAGCTTTGTTTGAATGTGTTTGACTTTCATTTGATTCAATTAGCTTTGTAGTTTGTATTTTACTTTTATTTGATTTAATTAGTTTTGTTTGAATTTATTTGACTCTCTTTTGATTCAAATAGCTTTGTTTGAATGTGTTTAACTTTCATTTGATTCAATTAGCTTTGTTTGAATGTGTTTTACTTTAATTTAATTCAATTAGCTTTGTTCGAATGTATTTGACTCTCATTTGATTCAAATAGCTTTGTTTGAATGTGTTTGACTTTCATTATATTCAAATAGCTTTGTTTGAATGTGTTTGACTTTCATTTGATTCAAATAGCTTTGTAGAATGTATTTGACTTTTATTTGATTTAATTAGCTTTGTTTGAATGTATTTGACTCTCATTTGATTCAAATAGCTTTGTTTGAATGTGTTTCACTTTTATTTGATTCAATTAGCTTTGTAGAACGTATTTGACTTTCATTTGATTCAAATAGCTTTGTTTGAATGTGTTTGACTTTCATTTGATTCAATTAGCTTTGTAGAATGTATTTGACTTTCATTTGAGTCAAATAACTTTGTTTGACTGTGTTTGACTTTCATTTGTTTCAATTTGCTTTGTAGAATGTATTTGACTTTCATTTTCTTCAAATAGCTTTGTTTGAATGTGTTTGACTTTCATTTGATTCAATTAGCTTTGTATAATGCATTTCACTTTGATTTACTTTAAATAACTTTGTTTGAATGTGTTTGACTTTCAATTGATTCAATTAGCTTTGTTTGAATGTGTTTGATTTTCAATTGATTCAATTAGCTTTGTAGAATGTATTTGACTTTTATTTAATTCAAATAGCTTTGTTTGAATGTGTTTGACTTTCAATTGATTCAATTAGCTTTGTAGAATGTATTTGACTTTCATTTGATTCAATTAGCTTTGTTTGAATGTCTTTGACTTTCATTTGATTCAATTAGCTTTGTAGAATGTATTTGACTTTCATTTGATTCAATTAGCTTTGTAGAATGTATTTGACTTTTAGTTGATTTAATTAGCTTTGTTTGAATGTATTTGACTCTCATTTGATTCAAATAGCTTTGTTTGAATGTGTTTCACTTTTATTTGATTCAATTAGCTATGTAGAACGTATTTGACTTTCATTTGATTCAAATAGCTTTGTTTGAATGCATTTGACTTTCATTTGATTCCATCAGCTTTGTAGAATGTATTTGACTTTCATTTGATTCAATTAGCTTTGTTTGAATGTGTTTGACTTTCATTTGATTCAATTAGCTTTGTAGAATGTATTTGACTTTCATTTGATTCAATTGGCTTTGTTTGAATGTGTTTGACTTTCATTTGATTCAATTAGCTTTGTAGAATGTATTTGACTTTTATTTGATTTAATTAGCTTTGTTTGAATGTATTTGACTCTCATTTGATTCAAATAGCTTTGTTTGAATGTGTTTCACTTTTATTTGATTCAATTAGCTTTGTAGAACGTATTTGACTTTCATTTGATTCAAATAGCTTTGTTTGAATGTGTTTGACTTTCATTTGATTTCATCAGCTTTGTAGAATGTATTTGACTTTCATTTGATTCAAATATCTTTGTTTGAATGTGTTTGACTTTCATTTGATTCAATTAGCTTTGTAGAATGTATTTTACTTTCATTTGATTCAAATAGCTTTGTTTGAATGTGTTTGACTTTCATTTGATTCAATTAGCTTTGTAAAATGTATTTGACTTTCATTTGAGTCAAATAACTTTGTTTGACTGTGTTTGACATTCATTTAAATTAAAAAGCTTTTTTTGAATGTGTTTGACTTTCATTTGATTTAAAAGGTTTTGTTTGAATGTGTTTGACTTTCATTTGATTCAATTAGCTTTGTAGAATGTATTTTACTTTTATTTGATTTAATTAGCTTTGTTTGATTTTATTTGACTCTCATTTGATTGAAATAGCTTTGTTTGAATGTGTTTGACTTTCATTTGATTCAATTAGCTTTGTAGAATGTATTTGACTTTATTTTGATTTAAATAGCTTTATTTGACTGTGTTTGACTTTCATTTGATTCAATTTGCTTTGTAGAATGTATTTGACTTTCATTTGATTCGAAATCTTTGTTTGAATGTGTTTTACTTTCATTTGATTCCATCAGCTTTGTAGAATGTATTTGAGTTTCAATTGATTCAAATAGCTTTGTTTGAATGTGTTTGACTTTTATTTGATTCAATTAGCTTTGTAGAATGTATTTTACTTTTATTTGATTTAATTAGCTTTGTTTGAATTTATTTGACTCTCATTTGATTCAAATAGCTTTGTTTGAATGTGTTTGACTTTCATTTGATTCAATTAGCTTTGTAGTTTGTATTTTACTTTTATTTGATTTAATTAGTTTTGTTTGAATTTATTTGACTCTCTTTTGATTCAAATAGCTTTGTTTGAATGTGTTTAACTTTCATTTGATTCAATTAGCTTTGTTTGAATGTGTTTTACTTTAATTTAATTCAATTAGCTTTGTTCGAATGTATTTGACTCTCATTTGATTCAAATAGCTTTGTTTGAATGTGTTTGACTTTCATTATATTCAAATAGCTTTGTTTGAATGTGTTTGACTTTCATTTGATTCAAATAGCTTTGTAGAATGTATTTGACTTTTATTTGATTTAATTAGCTTTGTTTGAATGTATTTGACTCTCATTTGATTCAAATAGCTTTGTTTGAATGTGTTTCACTTTTATTTGATTCAATTAGCTTTGTAGAACGTATTTGACTTTCATTTGATTCAAATAGCTTTGTTTGAATGTGTTTGACTTTCATTTGATTCAATTAGCTTTGTAGAATGTATTTGACTTTCATTTGAGTCAAATAACTTTGTTTGACTGTGTTTGACTTTCATTTGTTTCAATTTGCTTTGTAGAATGTATTTGACTTTCATTTTCTTCAAATAGCTTTGTTTGAATGTGTTTGACTTTCATTTGATTCAATTAGCTTTGTATAATGCATTTCACTTTGATTTACTTTAAATAACTTTGTTTGAATGTGTTTGACTTTCAATTGATTCAATTAGCTTTGTTTGAATGTGTTTGATTTTCAATTGATTCAATTAGCTTTGTAGAATTGATATACGTGTTTTATACAATGGTTTTCCCCGGTTTGATTGCATGATTTTACATGGTTTTGAGCTCTACGGAGCTATTTCTTGCTAACAATCTCTTCTTTAGTGTATTCGATTGTTTTAGTAAGCTTTTCAGGAATATGAAGCGTTTCTAGGCAATTGGACGTGTTTTTAGTAGATTCGGAAGAGTTGATAGCCAAGAACTGCAATTTATGTGGAATGCCCGACCGGGCATGGCTTGCCCGGGCAGACCGGGCAATGAGGAGTTCACAGGAAGAAGCCCAATTCTGAACGGTGCAACGCGCGCCCGATCGGGCAGGCTTCGCCCGGTCAGACCGGGCGATGAAGAAATCAAGTTATGAGATGCAATTTTGGAAACGTGTTACGCGCGCCCGACCGGGCGAGGTTCGCCCGGTCAGACCGGGCAAAGAAGGAAAACTGTCGTATTTTACGCAGCCTTCCTCCGCCCGATCGGGCGAGGTCCGCCCGGTCAGACCGGGCAAAGCTCAAGAACGCGTATTTTCTTATATTTCCGAATTTCTATCTTTTGGGGGTATAAATACCCTTTTGTAATTAACTTTTAGACAGTTAGTTTTTCATTAGTTTTCTCCTTAAGCCCTAGAAAACTCTCAAGAACCCTAGTTTTATTTTCTTAAGCAATTTCAATCTTTAATCCTAGTTTTATTAATTGTTCCTCAAGAATTCAAGATCATCAATTGAAGTATTTGGTATTTCTTACTTTCCATCTCTTTTATTTATTTTATAGTTCTTTAATTATGTGTTCTCTATTAGATCTTGTTTTTGATTTAATTATGATTTGTGAGTAGTTTCCTTAATCCGGGATCTTGCTAAGCCCGATTATGATTGATGTATAAAGTAGATCTTTAAATTCCCCAATAATAATCCCAATTGACATGCTTAATTGATTGTGTTTATGCCAATACTAGATTAGGGATAATTAGTATTGTTATCATCCCTTTGTTCTTATTGCAACGGAAGTTGGGTATTAACGGGATTAGGTTATTTCAATTAAGGGTTTGAAGATCATCACGGAAGTAGATGATTGAATAATTAGGAATCTAGGCATGGTGTTTAATGTCCCTTATTCGCTTGATTCCACGGAAGTAGGCTTGATAGTTAATTTGGGAAGCCATTGATAACTCGGAAGAGACCTTTGGTATTATTATTAGGGATTGCTTTTCTTCTTGTCAATTGATTTATATATTGGGGGTAGATTTATTAGTTTATCAATCATAATCGTGGTGATGCTTGATCTTGGATGCTTTAGTTTATTGATTAATATTTCCTCTAGTTAATTGTGTTATTTAATAA
This sequence comes from Chenopodium quinoa, assembly GCF_001683475.1. Lineage (NCBI taxonomy): Eukaryota > Viridiplantae > Streptophyta > Magnoliopsida > Caryophyllales > Amaranthaceae > Chenopodium > Chenopodium quinoa. Next base: position 16,362 of record NW_018743840.1, on the reverse strand, counting down.
ATTAGTTGATTATTATCATCCATTATTGATTGGTCACGTGCTTAGTGATTAATTGAGTCTGATTAATTGAATGAACCATAGTCTCTTGGGATTCGATCCTTACTTGCCCTACTACACAGTTAGAAGGAATAGTTAGGTTATTTTTGTTAGGTACGCGATAAGCCTATCAAATTTTGGCGCCGTTGCCGGGGACTAACGGTTTCATATTGATTTTTCGTGATTCGTTTATACTAAGCGTTGTTTGTTGCTTCGGCTATTGTCTCCTGTGTTTTTGATGTTCTTTGCCTAGTTCTTTGTTGTATGCAAACACGTCACTCAGGGTCAGACGACTTAGTGCCTCTCGATTCAGAAATTGAAGCGACTGCAAGAAGACGAAGAGGTAGAAGAAGAGCAGGTAACAGAAATATGGAAGACCAAGCAACAAAGTCTCTTTTGGAGTACGGTATCCCTGACACAACAACCGGACTCCTTTCTAGCATTGTTAGACCACCTATCACCGCTCGGAATTTTGAATTGAAACCGCAGTTTATTCAATTCATATCCAATGATTCATTTGCTGGCACACCTCTTGATTGCCCAGTGAATCATATAGATGGTTTCTTGGAAAAGTGTGACACTATGAAGCTGAATGGTGTTACAGATGATGCTCTTAGACTTCGCCTTTTTCCATTCTCATTACGGGATAGGGCGAAGGAATGGTTAAGAGATGAGGGTTCTGGTTCCTTTGATACATGGGATAAACTAGTAAAAGCTTTTCTGGTCAAGTTCTTGGGACAAGAAAAGACTGCAAGATTAAGGAACGAGCTATCCACTTTCAGGCAATCAGATGAAGAATCCTTATATGACGCATGGAGGAGATTCAAGAGGTTACAGAGACAGTGCCCCCATCATGGCATACCTGAATGGATGTTAATCCAAACATTCTATAATGGTCTAACCCATGAGTTCCGGATCTATATCGACGCCGCATCTGGAGGCTCCCTTCTAACTAAAAATCCAACCGAAGCAAAGGAGCTGGTTGAGAAGATGTCAGCCAATGACAACTATCACCCAGGCGGCCGAAATAATGTCAAGAAAGGAGGTAAATTAGATGTTGATGCTCTAACTCTTTTAACTAGTTCTGTGCAGGCACTTTCAAGCAAGTTCGATAGATTACAAACTGGATCTTCTAATAATGTGCTAGAAACTTGTCAAATGTGTAATACTCAAGGTCACATCGCACCTAATTGCCCACGAAATTCGAATGAGGTATCAATTGAGGAAGCCAATGCCTTCTACAATTCCAACCCTAAAAGACCATACGATCCCCATTCTAATACTTATAATGAAGGTTGGAAGAATCACCCAAATTTCTCATACAAAAACACCCAGGCTCAGCAAAATCCACCTCCGCCCCCACCTCGAAACAACAATTATAATCCACCTGGTCTTCAACCAAGACCACCCCTAGTACAACAACCCATGCAACCTATGCAACCACTCCCTCAAAAATCCAATCTCGAACTAATGATGGAGAACTTCATCAACACCACAAATAATTCCATCCAACAGTTACAAGCCCAGAATAAGCTCATGGAAAATCAAATAAGCCAACTTGCTCATCAAGTCGGCCAATCTTCAAAAACACCAGGTACGTTTCCTGGCCAAACAGAGCAACCACAAAAGGGGCACATGAATGCTGTAATTTTAAGGAGTGGAAAACAGTTGGAAGACCTTCCCGTAAGGGAACCATCAACGATAGATATTGAGGGAATGAGTGAAAAACAGGGGATTTTGCAAAATTCTTCTTCGCCCGGTCAGACCGGGCAATGTCCGCCCGATCGGGCGCGAGAAGCGGCCGACGAAAAACAGGGGAATGTGCGAATTTCTTCTTCGCCCGGTCAGACCGGGCAATCACTGCCCGATCGGGCGCAAGAAGAAATTCCAGACAAACAGAAGAACATAAGCTTCTCTCCGCCCGATCAGACCGGGCAATCACTGCCCGACCGGGCGCGAGATCCAGACAGCCTAATTCCAAGGAATGATGTTCAAGAAAGGCCACGGGAATACATTCCAAGCGTCCCTTTCCCACAGAGGTTAGCCCAGGCTAAGTTAGAGAAAAAGTACGGTAAATTTCTAGACATCCTTAAGAAACTTCACATTAATATACCGTTCTTGGATGCAATTTCTGAAATGCCTTCTTATGCAAAGTTTTTGAAAGACATGCTATCTAACAAGAAAAAGCTTGCAGAGAATGCTACTGTTTCTCTAACTGCAGAATGTAGTGCCATTCTGCAAAACACTCTTCCTAAGAAACTAGGTGATCCAGGCAGCTATTCAATCCCAGTGAAGCTCGGAGATATAGAGATCAATAGAGCGCTATGCGATCTTGGTGCAAGTGTAAGCCTTATGCCGCTCTCCATCTGCGAAAAGCTTCAAATGGGTGAGCTAAAGCCTACAAGGATATCTCTGCAACTTGCAGACAGGTCAGTTAAATTTCCCCTCGGTATACTTGAAGATGTTCCATTGCGAGTTGGTAAATTCTTTATTCCATGTGATTTTGTTGTTATGGAAATGGAAGAAGATGCCCATGTCCCTATTATTCTTGGTAGACCATTCTTAGCTACTGCAGGTGCAATTATTGACATGAAGAATGGGAAAATAACATTTGAAGTAGGGGATGAGAAAATGGAGTATTCATTACTGAATGCTATGGGAAATCCGTCTATGGGTGAGACTATTTGTCAAGTGGATGTCCTCGATGATCTACAACAAGAACAACTTCCCCTGATCAAAAAGGAAGATGCTCTTGAAACGGTGTTGATAGGAAGTATCCATGATGAAGATTGGGAAGTAAGGGAGTACACGAGGCTACTAGAAGACGCAAAAGCTAATCCAATCATCGCTCCAGTCAAGGAAGTCCTTAGTACATCGAGTGTTGGGGAGAGTTCAACGCCTCCCGAGGTAGAGTTGAAACCCCTTCCATCTAATCTTAAATATGCATATCTTGGTCCTAATAATACATACCCTGTTATTGTTAATGCTGAGCTTAATAACATTGAATTAGAGAAACTTCTCGCTGTTTTAAGAAAATATAGAAATGTTATTGGGTATACCATTGATGATATCAAGGGTATTAATCCCTCTTTTTGTATGCATAAGATCATTCTTGAGGACGATCATGCCTCCTCTAGAGAACCTCAAAGAAGGCTAAATCCAACTATGATGGAGGTAGTCAAGAAAGAGGTTCTCAAATTGCTTGCTGCAGGAATAATCTACCCTATCTCAGATAGTAAGTGGGTTAGTCCTGTACAAGTAGTACCAAAGAAAGGAGGTATGACAGCTGTCAAGAATGACAAAGGCGAGCCTGTTGCCACAAGAACTGTTACAGGGTGGCGGATGTGCATTGATTACAGAAAATTAAATAAAGCCACCCGTAAAGATCATTTCCCCTTGCCTTTCATTGATCAAATGCTCGAACGATTGGCTAACCATTCCTTTTTCTGTTACTTGGATGGATATTCCGGTTTTTTTCAAATCCCCATCCGCCCTTGTGATCAGGAAAAGACTACATTCACATGTCCATATGGCACCTTCGCATATCGCAGAATGCCATTCGGACTGTGTACTGCCCCAGCCACGTTCCAACGGTGTATGATGGCTATTTTCTCAGGTCTCATAGAAAATTCTATGGAAGTTTTTATGGATGATTTTTCTGTCTATGGTTCATCTTTCGATATTTGCCTTGATAATCTAACAAAGGTGCTCCATAGATGCCAGGATGTCAATCTGATATTGAACTGGGAGAAGTGCCATTTTATGGTACAACAGGGAATCGTTTTAGGCCATGTAGTTTCAAACAAAGGGATTGAGGTGGACAAAGCCAAAGTAGAGGTAATAGAGAAACTTCCCCCTCCAAATTCTGTGAAAGAAGGAGAGCAAGTCCTTCTATTCAATTCAAGGTTGAAACTATTTCCAGGGAAACTCAGGTCAAGATGGTCGGGCCCTTTCACGGTCTACAAAGCATATCCTTATGGCACCATTGAATTATGGAACAACACCGGGGGCACCTTCAAAGTCAATGGACAAAGGGTGAAGCACTATCGAGCGGGAGATCCTATTGAAGAAAAGTCAGATATCACATTCTCTTCCTCACCACAAACTCAATGAGGATGAATACGGTCAAGCTAATGACCTTCTAAACAAGCGCTTGCGGGAGGCAACCCGATTCTTTTTTCTATTTTCCTTAATATTTTATACTTTATCTTTCAGTTTATGTCTGTGTTATGCTGTTTTACAGAGAGTATCAAGCTAAGCACGAAGTGGGATGTCAAGAGAGCAGTCAAAGATCGAGTTATCGCGTTTTTGCTCTTCGCCCGGTCAGACCGGGCAAATTCCGCCCGATCGGGCGCGAGAAACAGAGAGCCAAAAAGAAGAGTATGAAGCTAAGCTTCTCTCCGCCCGATCAGACCGGGCAAAGCCCGCCCGATCGGGCGCGAGTAGCAGAATCTGAAAAAAAAAAAAAAAAAAAAAAAAAAAGGAATTGAAGTCCAGTCTTCTTCGCCCGGTGAGACCGGGCAAAGAGCGCCCGATCGGGCGCGATGGAATCCTGCGGGCTTATATTAGGGATTTCAGCGTCTTCTTTTCTTCTCCGCTTCCTTTTGAGGAGCCGTCGAGATTCCTATGCTCTCCTTAAGCTGCAATGAGGCCATTGCCGCATTTAGCTTGGGGGAGTTGCTTCGTACATGTGGTATTCTCTCTCCTTATCTCTCTTATCTTTCTTGTTTTATTTTAGTGTAGTTATTTTAGTTGTTTTTATCTTAAAAAAAAAAAAAAAAAAACATACAAAAAATACGATCCAATGAATAATAAATCATGCTTCCCTGTGCCCCATTCATGAAAATTGTTTTAATTCTTGGTATATGATGACGAGTATTGTGGATAGGTTAGCCATGATTTGATGTTTGATTGCTTGGATGTCTTACCATGAGTCAATTTTGCCCAACTACTTGTGAATATAGTGCTTGACTAGTTGATTTGGTTAGGAATGTGTGTTAGTTCCTGGTATGTCAATGAAGTTGAGTATTGGTTTATAACTTTGAGTAATGTTTGCATGACTCATTAATATGCACATTGAGAGGACGAAGGCATTTGTTCCTCTAGGTGGCCTTCAGACGATATTAGATACATTTGTTCCCTTCTTGCTACCCATGTTGTTGCTTGTGCCCTTTTATTGTTTATTTTGCCACATTACAAGCCTATTTAAGCCCCATTGGTTACTAGTCCCAAGCTTAGCTTGGGGGAGCTAATAGTGAGTGAGGCGAGGGAGTTGTAGTGTGCATGTAATTTGCACAATTTTGGGTGGATTTGAGAAGTTTCTTATTTGTTCTTATTGTTGTGGATTGAAAAAAAGAAAAAAAATTGAAAATTTATTGTGCAAAGAAAAAAAAAAATTCCAATGTGAGAGAAAAGAAAAAGAAAGAGCAAAGGAAAAAAATTGTTTCAATGTTCAAGTGTTCTAATTGAAGGCTGCTCAAGGAAAAAAAAGAGAGTTCAAAGTTTGTTTGTTTACTCAAGTTCTATAATTTTATATTTTGTATATATGAGTGAAATTTTAAGTGTTGGAAATTTTTAATATAATTGGGATGTTTGGTGAATTTTTGGTAGAGCTGAGTTGTGTTGGAGATGATTTGGTCATTAATTTGTTTTGACCTTGGTTTTATTTATTAGGATTTTGGCTCCCTTAAGCATAGCTTTACTCTTACATTTTCCCAAATATTTCCTACCTTTTACCCTAGCCTTACATTACAAGCTTTGAAGACCTTCTGACCTTTGTGCGTAGAGTTGTGTGAATGTGAAATTAGTTGTTTTCCAATGCAAAGAATGATTTGATATATTTCGAGTCGACTGCTAGGTTGAGTGCTTGTTTTCTTAAAACACACGAGTGCGTGAGCTTGGGAGGGCATTGTTCACATTTAAAGGAGTTGGATGGAGAGCGATCGAGTATATCTTTTACTCGCCACATAAATGAGAGTTGAGTGTGTGAACACTAGTCTTGAATTCTATATGCTCTTGTGGTTTGCTCTATTTGACCATTGTCAGACAGGATGAGTAGTTAGATGGATTTGATTGGTTGACTTTGATGCATAACTGTCGAGTTTACCTTTAATCGTATTTATTGATTTGAGTTACTTTTGGGGTGAAGTATTGATTTATTTATTCATTGCTTTGCTTAGGGACAAGCAAAGGTTTAGCTTGGGGGAATTTGATATACGTGTTTTATACAATGGTTTTCCCCGGTTTGATTGCATGATTTTACATGGTTTTGAGCTCTACGGAGCTATTTCTTGCTAACAATCTCTTCTTTAGTGTATTCGATTGTTTTAGTAAGCTTTTCAGGAATATGAAGCGTTTCTAGGCAATTGGACGTGTTTTTAGTAGATTCGGAAGAGTTGATAGCCAAGAACTGCAATTTATGTGGAATGCCCGACCGGGCATGGCTTGCCCGGGCAGACCGGGCAATGAGGAGTTCACAGGAAGAAGCCCAATTCTGAACGGTGCAACGCGCGCCCGATCGGGCAGGCTTCGCCCGGTCAGACCGGGCGATGAAGAAATCAAGTTATGAGATGCAATTTTGGAAACGTGTTACGCGCGCCCGACCGGGCGAGGTTCGCCCGGTCAGACCGGGCAAAGAAGGAAAACTGTCGTATTTTACGCAGCCTTCCTCCGCCCGATCGGGCGAGGTCCGCCCGGTCAGACCGGGCAAAGCTCAAGAACGCGTATTTTCTTATATTTCCGAATTTCTATCTTTTGGGGGTATAAATACCCTTTTGTAATTAACTTTTAGACAGTTAGTTTTTCATTAGTTTTCTCCTTAAGCCCTAGAAAACTCTCAAGAACCCTAGTTTTATTTTCTTAAGCAATTTCAATCTTTAATCCTAGTTTTATTAATTGTTCCTCAAGAATTCAAGATCATCAATTGAAGTATTTGGTATTTCTTACTTTCCATCTCTTTTATTTATTTTATAGTTCTTTAATTATGTGTTCTCTATTAGATCTTGTTTTTGATTTAATTATGATTTGTGAGTAGTTTCCTTAATCCGGGATCTTGCTAAGCCCGATTATGATTGATGTATAAAGTAGATCTTTAAATTCCCCAATAATAATCCCAATTGACATGCTTAATTGATTGTGTTTATGCCAATACTAGATTAGGGATAATTAGTATTGTTATCATCCCTTTGTTCTTATTGCAACGGAAGTTGGGTATTAACGGGATTAGGTTATTTCAATTAAGGGTTTGAAGATCATCACGGAAGTAGATGATTGAATAATTAGGAATCTAGGCATGGTGTTTAATGTCCCTTATTCGCTTGATTCCACGGAAGTAGGCTTGATAGTTAATTTGGGAAGCCATTGATAACTCGGAAGAGACCTTTGGTATTATTATTAGGGATTGCTTTTCTTCTTGTCAATTGATTTATATATTGGGGGTAGATTTATTAGTTTATCAATCATAATCGTGGTGATGCTTGATCTTGGATGCTTTAGTTTATTGATTAATATTTCCTCTAGTTAATTGTGTTATTTAATAAATTAGTTGATTATTATCATCCATTATTGATTGGTCACGTGCTTAGTGATTAATTGAGTCTGATTAATTGAATGAACCATAGTCTCTTGGGATTCGATCCTTACTTGCCCTACTACACAGTTAGAAGGAATAGTTAGGTTATTTTTGTTAGGTACGCGATAAGCCTATCAAGAATGTATTTGACTTTTATTTAATTCAAATAGCTTTGTTTGAATGTGTTTGACTTTCAATTGATTCAATTAGCTTTGTAGAATGTATTTGACTGTCATTTGATTCAAATAGCTTTGTTTGAATGTGTTTGAATTTCATTTAATTCAATTTGCTTTGTAGAATGCATTTCACTTTCATTTGATTTATAAAGCTTTGTTTGAATGTGTTTGACTTTCATTTAAATTAAAAAGCATTTTTTGAATGTGTTTGACTTTCATTTGATTTAAAAGGCTTTGTTTAAATGTGTTTGACTTTCATTTTATTCAATTAGCTTTGTAAAATGTATTTTACTTTTATTTGATTTAATTAGCTTTGTTTGAATTTATTTGACTCTCATTTGATTCAAATAGCTTTGTTTGAATGTGTTTGAATTTCATTTGATTCAATTAGCTTTGTAGAATGTATTTGACTTTCATTTGATTCAAATAGCTTTATTTGAATGTGTTCGACTTTCATTTGATTCAATTAGCTTAGTAGAATGTATTTGACTTTCATTTGATTCGAAATCTTTGTTTGAATGTGTTTGACTTTCATTTGATTCAATTAGCTTTTTTTGAATGTGTTTGACTTTAATTTAATTCAATTAGCTTTGTAGAATGTATTCGACTTTTATTTGATTTAATTAGCTTTGTTTGAATGTATTTGACTCTCATTTGATTCGAATACCTTTGTTTGAATGTGCTCGACTTTCATTTGATTCAATTAGCTTTGTTTGAATGTGTTTGACTTTCATTTGATTCAATTAGCTTTGTTGAATGTATTTGACTTTCATTTGATTCAATTAGCTTTGTTTGAATGTGTTTGACTTTCATTTGATTCAATTAGCTTTGTAGAATGTATTTGACTTTCATTTGATTCAATTAGCTTTGTAGAATGTATTTGACTTTTATTTGATTTATTTATCTTTGTTTGAATGTATTTCACTCTCATTTGATTCAAATAGCTTTGTTTGAATGTGTTTCACTTTTATTTGATTCAATGAGCTTTGTAGAACGTATTTGACTTTAATTTGATTCAAATAGCTTTGTTTGAATGTGTTTGACTTTGAATTGATTCAATTAGCTTTGTAGAATGTATTTGACTGTCATTTGATTCAAATAGCTTTGTTTGAATGTGTTTGAATTTCATTTAATTCAATTTGCTTTGTAGAATGCTGTTCACTTTCATTTGATTTATATAGCTTTGTTTGAATGTGTTTTACTTTCATTTAAATTAAAAAGCTTATTTTGTATGTGTTTTGACTTTCATTTGATTTAAAAGGCTTTGTTTAAATGTGTTTGACTTTCATTTGATTCAATTAGCTTTGTAAAATGTATTTTACTTTTATTTGATTTAATTAGCTTTGTTTGAATTTATTTGACTCTCATTTGATTCAAATAGCTTTGTTTGAATGTGTTTGAATTTCATTTGATTCAATTAGCTTTGTAGAATGTATTTGACTTTCATTTGATTCAAATAGCTTTATTTGAATGTGTTTGACTTTCATTTGATTCAATTAGCTTTGTAGAATGTATTTGACTTTCATTTGATTCGAAATCTTTGTTTGAATGTCTTTGACTTTCATTTGATTCAATTAGCTTTGCTTGAATGTGTTTGACTTTAATTTAATTCAATTAGCTTTGTATAATGTATTAGACTTTTATTTGATTTAATTAGCTTTGTTTGAATGTATTTGACTCTCATTTGATTCAAATAGCTTTGTTTGAATGTGCTTGACTTTCATTTGATTCAACTAGCTTTGTTTGAATGTGTTTGACTTTCATTTGATTCAATTAGCTTTGTTGAATGTATTTTACTTTCTTTTGATTCAATTAGATTATTTTGAATGTGTTTGACTTTCATTTGATTCAATTAGCTTTGTAGAATGTATTTGACTTTCATTTGATACATTTAGCTTTGTAGAATGTATTTGACTTTTATTTGATTTAATTAGCTTTGTTTGAATGTATTTGACTCTCATTTGATTCAAATAGCTTTGTTTGAATGTGTTTCACTTTTATTTGATTCAATTAGCTTTGTAGAACGTATTTGACTTTCACTTGATTCAAATAGCTTTGTTTGAATGTGTTTGACTTTCATTTGATTCCATCAGCTTTGTAGAATGTATTTTACTTTCAATTGATTCAAATAGCTTTGTTTAAATGTGTTTGACTTTCATTTGATTCAATTAGCTTTGTAGAATGTATTTGACTTTCATTTGATTCAAATAGCTTTGTTTGAATGTGTTTGACTTTCATTTGATTCAATTAGCTTTGTAGAATGTATTTGACTTTCATTTGATTCAATTAGCTTTGTTGAATGTATTTGACTTTCATTTGATTCAATTAGCTTTGTTTGAATGTGTTTGACTTTCGTTTGATTCAATTAGCTTTGTAGAATGTATTTGACTTTCATTTGATTCAATTAGCTTTGTAGAATGTATTTGACTTTTATTTGATTTAATTAGCTTTGTTTGAATGTATTTGACTCTCATTTGATTCAAATAGCTTTGTTTGAATGTGTTTCACTTTTATTTGATTCAATTAGCTTTGTAGAACGTATTTGACTTTTATTTGATTCAAATAGCTTTGTTTGAATGTGTTTGACTTTCAATTGATTCAATTAGCTTTGTAGAATGTATTTGACTCTCATTTGATTCAAATAGCTTTGTTTGAATGTGTTTCACTTTTATTTGATTCAATTAGCTTTGTAGAACGTATTTGACTTTCACTTGATTCAAATAGCTTTGTTTGAATGTGTTTGACTTTCATTTGATTCCATCAGCTTTGGAGAATGTATTTTACTTTCAATTGATTCAAATAGCTTTGTTTAAATGTGTTTGACTTTCATTTGATTCAATTAGCTTTGTAGAATGTATTTGACTTTCATTTGATTCAAATAGCTTTGTTTGAATGTGTTTGACTTTCATTTGATTCAATTAGCTTTGTAGAATGTATTTGACTTTCATTTGATTCAATTAGCTTTGTTGAATGTATTTGACTTTCATTTGATTCAATTAGCTTTGTTTGAATGTGTTTGACTTTCGTTTGATTCAATTAGCTTTGTAGAATGTATTTGACTTTCATTTGATTCAATTAGCTTTGTAGAATGTATTTGACTTTTATTTGATTTAATTAGCTTTGTTTGAATGTATTTGACTCTCATTTGATTCAAATAGCTTTGTTTGAATGTGTTTCACTTTTATTTGATTCAATTAGCTTTGTAGAACGTATTTGACTTTTATTTGATTCAAATAGCTTTGTTTGAATGTGTTTGACTTTCAATTGATTCAATTAGCTTTGTAGAATGTATTTGACTCTCATTTGATTCAAATAGCTTTGTTTGAATGTGTTTCACTTTTATTTGATTCAATTAGCTTTGTAGAACGTATTTGACTTTCACTTGATTCAAATAGCTTTGTTTGAATGTGTTTGACTTTCATTTGATTCCATCAGCTTTGGAGAATGTATTTTACTTTCAATTGATTCAAATAGCTTTGTTTAAATGTGTTTGACTTTCATTTGATTCAATTAGCTTTGTAGAATGTATTTGACTTTCATTTGATTCAAATAGCTTTGTTTGAATGTGTTTGACTTTCATTTGATTCAATTAGCTTTGTAGAATGTATTTGACTTTCATTTGATTCAATTAGCTTTGTTGAATGTATTTGACTTTCATTTGATTCAATTAGCTTTGTTTGAATGTGTTTGACTTTCGTTTGATTCAATTAGCTTTGTAGAATGTATTTGACTTTCATTTGATTCAATTAGCTTTGTAGAATGTATTTGACTTTTATTTGATTTAATTAGCTTTGTTTGAATGTATTTGACTCTCATTTGATTCAAATAGCTTTGTTTGAATGTGTTTCACTTTTATTTGATTCAATTAGCTTTGTAGAACGTATTTGACTTTTATTTGATTCAAATAGCTTTGTTTGAATGTGTTTGACTTTCAATTGATTCAATTAGCTTTGTAGAATGTATTTGACTGTCATTTGATTCAAATAGCTTTGTTTGAATGTGTTTGAATTTCATTTAATTCAATTTGCTTTGTAGAATGCATTTCACTTTCATTTGATTTATATAGCTTTGTTTGAATTTGTTTGACTTTTATTTAAATTAAAAAGCTTTTTTTTGAATGTGTTTGACTTTCATTTGATTTAAAAGGCTTTGTTTGAATGTGTTTGACTTTCATTTGATTCAATTAGCTTTGTAAAATGTATTTGACTTTCATTTTCTTCAAATAGCTTTGTTTGAATGTGTTTGACTTTCATTTGATTCAATTAGCTTTGTATAATGCATTTCACTTTGATTTACTTTAAATAACTTTGTTTGAATGTGTTTGACTTTCATTTGATTCAATTAGCTTTGTTTGAATGTGTTTGACTTTCATTTGATTCAATTAGCTTTGTAGAATGTATTTGACCTTAATTTAATTCAAATAATTTGTTTGAATGTTTGACTTTCAATTGATAGCTTTGTTTGAATGTGTTTGACTTTCATTTGATTCAATTAGCTTTGTAGAATGTATTTGACTTTCATTTAATTCAAATAGCTTTGTTTGAATGTGTTTGACTTTCAATTGATTCAATTAGCTTTGTAGAATGTATTTGACTGTCATTTGATTCAAATAGCTTTGTTTGAATGTGTTTGAATTTCATTTAATTCAATTTGCTTTGTAGAATGCATTTCACTTTCATTTGATTTATATAGCTTTGTTTGAATGTGTTTGACTTTCATTTAAATTAAAAAGCTTTTTTTGAATGTGTTTGACTTTCATTTGATTTAAAAGGCTTTGATTGAATGTGTTTGACTTTCATTTGATTCAATTAGCTTTGTAAAATGTATTTTACTTTTATTTGATTTAATTAGCTTTGTTTGAATTTATTTGACTCTCATTTGATTCAAATAGCTTTGTTTGAATGTGTTTGAATTTCATTTGATTCAATTAGCTTTGTAGAATGTATTTGACTTTCATTTGATTCAAATAGCTTTATTTGAATGTGTTTGACTTTCATTTGATTCAATTAGCTTTGTAGAATGTATTAGACTTTCATTTGATTCGAAATTTTTGTTTGAATGTGTTTGACTTTCATTTGATTCAATTAGCTTTGTTTGAATGTGTTTGACTTTAATTTAATTCAATTAGCTTTGTAGAATGTATTAGACTTTTATTTGATTTAATTAGCTTTGTTTGAATGTATTTGACTCTCATTTTGATTCGAATAGCTTTGTTTGAATGTGCTTGACTTTCATTTGATTCAATTAGCTTTGTTTGAATGTGTTTGACTTTCATTTGATTCAATTAGCTTTGTTGAATGTATTTGACTTTCATTTGATTCAATTAGCTTTGTTTGAATGTGTTTGACTTTCATTTGATTCAATTAGCTTTGTAGAATGTATTTGACTTTCATTTGATTCAATTAGCTTTGTAGAATGTATTTGACTTTTATTTGATTTAATTAGCTTTGTTTGAATGTATTTGACTCTCATTTGATTCAAATAGCTTTGTTTGAATGTGTTTCACTTTTATTTGATTCAATTAGCTTTGTAGAACGTATTTGACTTTTATTTGATTCAAATAGCTTTGTTTGAATGTGTTTGACTTTCAATTGATTCAATTAACTTTGTAGAATGTATTTGACTGTCATTTGATTCAAATAGCTTTGTTTGAATGTGTTTGAATTTCATTTAATTCAATTTTATTTGTAGAATGCATTTCACTTTCATTTGATTTATATAGCTTTGTTTGAATTTGTTTGACTTTTATTTAAATTAAAAAGCTTTTTTTGAATGTGTTTGACTTTCATTTGATTTAAAAGGCTTTGTTTGAATGTGTTTGACTTTCATTTGATTCGATTAGCTTTGTAAAATGTATTTTACTTTTATTTGATTTTATTAGCTTTGTTTGAATTTTTTTTACTCTCATTTGATTAAAATAGCTTTGTTTGAATGTGTTTGAATTTCATTTGATTCAATTAGCTTTGTAGAATGTATTTGACTTTCATTTGATTCAAATAGCTTTATTTGAATGTGTTTGACTTTCTGATGTGGATTCAAAGGTTATGTGTTCCTCTTCTTCTTCCATTTGTTGATATTGTTTGATTGTAAGAGCTTTCTTAGTAGACATTGATCCGACCTATGTCCCTTTCCTTGACACTTGAAGCACCTAATTCGACTTTCAAATTCCTCTTTAGACACCTTGACAACCTTCTTTTCTCCACTCGTCGAACTTTCTCCCTTGTGCTCGTTAGAAAAATTTGTGGAACTAGGCTTGAAAGGTTTCGAAAAACTTTTATTTGCCTCGGTTTTTTTCTTATCCTCGAGCCAATGACTTTCAATCTTCAAAGCTAATTTGCACACATCATTGAATGACTCATAAGTACTCAATTCAATCTTCTTAGCAATAGGTCGATTAAGACCCTTAAGGAATCGAGCAATCCGCAATGGTTCTTTCTCCTCTAAATCACAAAGAGAGGTTAGTTTATCAAATTCAGCAATATATTCATTAACACTCTTAGTATCTTGTGTCAACATAGTGAGTTTCACATATAGAATTTGTTCGAAATCATGTGGAAGGTATTTGGAACGCATCTTCTTCTTCAAAACTGTCCATGTCTTGATCTTATCCTTCCCTGCTCTAGCACGTCGAGCCTTTAAATTATCGAACCAAATTCCCGCATTCTTAGTGAGTCGTATATAAGCAATTTTGAAACGCTGAGAATCATCAAAACCTTTATAATCTGAAATTTTCTCTAATTGTCTCGCCCACTCAAGAAAATCTTCGGGGCTTCCTAGACCCGTGAAATCATCAAGCTTGATACCTTTATCATCGATCTTTTTATTATAATGAGTATCATCATCACTGCTAGAAGCATCACTATCACTATCATGCCGTTTTTTCTTCTTTTTCTTTTTATCAAGCAATAGTTGTGAAAAAGCATTAAAACGTTGCCTCCGTATTATCTTGCAATCTTGCAAATTCATCCATGAGTTTGCTCAAAGCTTCCTCCATAATTATAAGACAAAAACAGACTTAAAAGAACCCTTATCCACACAGGTATATCCCACAAAAATCGCAACACAACTTGGAACAAAATCGCACACAACGAGCAGTAAGTATTAAATCGGACCAAAACTGACACAGTTGCGGAAAACAGTCCAGTTTAATAGCAAACGAACTCGAACAATTCCGAAATTTCACAGCATAGAGTAGACAAAATTTCACCCAAAATAAAAAAAAGAATCACCTGAAAAGACCTTGTAAAGAAGGAGAACGAGCCTTCTAAAGTTGACAGAAAAACTGGTTATCCGAGAACAAGTGCGATTTGATGAACGAATTGTTGAACGATCAAAAAACCCTGAAATCTGATACCAATTTGATGTGGATTTAAACCCCTTAACTTAATAAAAGAATCTAAAATCACACAAGTAACACAAGCCCTTCGAATTTCCTAAGAAAATCGAAACAACTTAAGAATAACGAACCGGATATGAATTTGAAAACGACCACTCCTAGAACGAATTCAACGCCTCTCAAATTACCTAGACCACTCTTGGAACTAAGTACTTTGATGAACAAAACTTAGACTACTCCTAGAACTAAGAATTGAACGTTCTAATTATCAAAAACAACTCCTTGAATTGAAAACTAGCAAAAGAATTTGTAAGCAATTAAGCAAAACAAACAATTAACTTGAATTTTAATGATTTTCGAATGTTATTGAAAAATCACGAAAATTACATTATTTATAGACTAAAACTAACTATTCCTAAGTCTATTCAAACTAGAAAAAACCCTAGCCTTGATCCCAAAGTATCCTAGATAGAATAGGAAAACCAATTCTAATGGAACTAGGAAACTAGTAATAAGACTAGTTCTAATTAACCTAAAACTTCTTAAAACAATTCCTAATTGACTTAGAAATTATTTTAAAATAAAATAACAGAAATTAAGAAGATTCCTAATTGCTTAAACCAAGAAAAACCCTTTCAAGTGAAAGGTAAAAACTTGCAAGCAAAAACTCTAGAAAAACTAAGTAAAGAAAATCATGCTTTTCGTTCTGTCGCCGAAACTCTTTGCACGCGCCACCAAGGTGGTGCACGCGCCTGACCAATGTCAAGGTGGGTCCAAGGCGGAGCTAGGGAGTCGCGCGTGGGCCAGGAGTCAACGCGTGGCAGCATGTGTGCTCGTCGGAAGTGAACTTCGCAATTTCTTCTTCATTGTAATTCGTGCTTGTTTCTTTCCAATTTAAGCTATTGGATCTTTCCTTGTTTATTATCTTGTTTATTTTCTTGTTTGGGCAGCCCATAATGAAGCTATTTGGACCTTCTACAAGTGTCTTGGACCCTTCAAAAGAATTAGCCTCTTGATTCACATCACTTTCATTTGATTCAATTAACTTTGTAGAATGTATTTGACTTTCATTTGATTCGAAATTCTTTGTTTGAATGTGTTTGACTTTCATTTGATTCAATTAGCTTTGTTTGAATGTGTTTGACTTTAATTTAATTCAATTAGCTTTGTAGAATGTATTAGACTTTTATTTGATTTAATTAGCTTTGTTTGAATGTATTTGACTCTCATTTGATTCAAATAGC
>NW_018743839.1:0-25709 GCF_001683475.1 Chenopodium quinoa | reverse complement strand
TCTCTAGGTGAGAGTATTTAATGTAGG
This sequence comes from Chenopodium quinoa, assembly GCF_001683475.1. Taxonomy (NCBI): domain Eukaryota; kingdom Viridiplantae; phylum Streptophyta; class Magnoliopsida; order Caryophyllales; family Amaranthaceae; genus Chenopodium; species Chenopodium quinoa. The sequence continues at coordinate 25,682 of NW_018743839.1, read as the reverse complement.
TAATCTGCTTTGCTAGCGAGATCAGCCGGTTATTAGTGTGTTCCGTAATGTTTCCCTCCGTTCCGTTAATTATTCGGTCCTTGATTAATGAGGATTAATCGAGTATTTATAGCCTTGGGAAGCGTGCAACTCTCTAGGTTTAGGTAAACCTAGGGCCGATCGGCTTCTAGACTGAAATGGGCTTGATGGCCGGTTGTCCCATTTGGCATGGGTGGACACGTGGCGTGTCTTAAGTGGTCCGTGGAGGACGCGTGGCGGAACCTGGTTGGTCCACTTGTCAAACGGCGCTTGGTGGATAAAATCCCCTAATCATTTGCCCCTCACAGGTGGCACGCGACTGGTCACGTGTCGCCTGTGACAGGCGTCGCACGGTGACAGGCGACGGCCGTTACAGGTGTCACCTTGCAGACGGCCGGGAGACTCTCCGCCCAAATTTGAATTCGGAAGCGACCTTCGCCTTCTCATTTTGCTATAAAAGGAAGTGCTGACTTCGGTCATTTTCACATTTGAGAATTTTTGCGAGAACATTCGGACCCCTGAACTTGCTCTGACATTTTCGGACTTTTTCTGCCTACCGCCTGTTCTGACAAGCCGACTGACCCGAACTTTCAGGACTTCATCAACTGTCATCCGTTCAGGTAACTCAGTTCCCTTACTCTTAATTTTCTTTTTATTTTTTGAAATGGCACCATGGAAGCACACGACACGCCCTAAGTTAGTGATCAGCCGGTCACCGGGGACGGCTGAATCTAGGACTAGGAGTGCCGCCTGCCCTTTTCTGGACCCATCTTTTGCCCTTTATACAAAGTCCGACTGAATCTGTGTCTATGCAGAACGTGATGGCCAGAACAAAAAAGACTGCTAGAATATCAAACTCAGACGGCTCCTCCAAAGGGTACTCCTTAGCGAAACATCTGACCAGGCGCCAGATGTGGAACGAGGCGACTGTCAAGCTGACAGTTCTGAGAGAGGGACCAAGGTGTTCCTTCTCATCTAACCGTGGACATGTCTAATTTACCTTCTGCTCCTTCTAAGGGAGAGGAGGCGGGCCCTCTAGGAGAGGGGAGGAGTCGTCTCTTCGGACTCGTCAGGGGACGAGTCCGATTCCAGCTCTTCTGACCATAGTTCTTCTGACCATAGTTCTTCTGACTCAGAAGAAAAACATAACCGCCTACAAGAGGCGAGAAGTTCCCATGCAGTGGAGAAGGGGGATAATTGGGCAGAGCCGTCCGCTCTTACAGAGAGGAAAACACCCCCTACTACTGCAGGGTGCCCCGGGGCCGGATCGCAACCATGCGAGACAACGTGGCGAGCTTTATTGCTAACCACAAAATGAGCCCGGAGTATTTACTGTTTGTGCCGGATCCAGAAGATACTGTCGTCTGGCCGGCTGGTACCAGCTATGGTGACGGCTGTTTTGGCTGCTATGTGGCGGCCATCAAAGCTGGTCTGCGCTTCCCATTACATCCGGCTGTTCAGCGGATTTTAGATGGGTATGATCTGGGGTTATGGCAGTTAGCCCCCAACTCTTGGGTAAACGTACTCGGCTATGTGGCCGGGTGCGAACTGAACGGGGTGAGCCAAGTTTTGAGGCTTTCGCCCACATGAACTATCTCAGCCGGACCCCTAAGTCGGGAGGTACCGGCTGGTATCAACTAACAAGCCACAGGGTTACCTCATGACGAGAGGTAAGGCAAACAAATGGAAGGATTGGCGGAACACCTTCCTTATTATCGAGAGTTCAGACACGGAGCTGAACAAACGTTTTAACAAGTGGAAAGAGGATCCGCCTCTTCTTGCAGGCGGCCGCAGCATGCCGCCTGTTCCCCAAAGGCTAAAAGAGAGATCCTAGACAAAGGACTCTTCAAAGTAGAGACTAGGGTGAACTCTACTTCAGGGGTACGAGAGCAAGTACCCTACACTGCGTCCCGAGCTTCAAGTGGCTCTATGATGAGTACTTCTTGGCCGCCTGTGGCCTCGGCAGTCGGTGCTCTAGAGGTAGCCGGCCTGACGAATACTCTGTTTTCTCACGCCTTGTTTACTTGGGATTTTTTACTAACTTTGCTGTTTATTTCTTTCAGCCGACGCCATGAGTAAAATAACAGCATCTAAGACTGCGGCGGCCATGCTGCGGGTTTCGCTAATGAAGCAGTCGTACGCCGACTCCCCCAGCAAGGAGGCACCCTTGGTAAGCTTTGAAAACTCTTCCCCTTTAAGTTGTATTATGCATATACTAACTCTTTTTGTTTTCAGTCTGGCACTCCAAGGGCTTCTTCTCGCAACAGCGGACCCCAAGGCCCGGAGAACGACTGTTGCAAGCTCTCCTGGGTCTTCCAGGAAAACAGTGGCGGCTGAGAAGCAGCCGGCCACTTCTTCAAAACCCAGGCGGGGCCGCCTAGATGTATGGACACTTGCTTGTAAAAACTCACTCTTGCTTCCTTCTTGATTAGGTCTAACTTGTTTTTCTTCTGCTTAATGCAGCCGGCCCCAGGGACTTGACTTGGTTTGAGGTAGCCAAGTCAATGGTTAAAGTAGTTCCTCCTCTGACAGGGAGGCGGTCAAGGGTGCCGGCACCTTGACCTCGATGGAATTTCGGGGATCCTAGCTGAGGTATACCTTTTGAAGTTCCAGGACGCCTGTTAACCCTTTTGATTGGAAACTGACGCCTGTTTTTCTTTGTACTTAGGCCCTGCTCCGAGTCAACAGCCTTCGCAAGCCGATTGATCGGAAAAACAAAGAGGTAAAGGCCGCAAAGGCTATGGCCGCCTCCAGCTGTGATAAAGCAATGTTTCAAATTGCCCAAAATGAAGTACTGACCATTGATCTTCTTTATTATCAGGCGCAGGCGACCGCCGCTGTTCGGCTCAGCTAGAGGCGGCCCAAAAGAAGGTTGACGAGCTGGAGGGGACCGTCACCAAATTTAAAGCCGAGCTGAAACCCCTTCGCCAGAAAATGCACTCTTACGAAGCCATGGAGAAATCTTTGGCTAACGTAAAAGAACGCCTGGTGAACCAGGAGAAGAGTCTTACCCAAGAGCTCTCGGACAAGGCCGAGCAAGAAAACAAGAGCTCGTCCGGGAGATGGTGGAAGACTCCGCCCAAATCCAACGCATGACCTGGGAACGACTGTTCCCCAGTGCCGACTTTGCCTCATGGGAAAGAACGTACCGCCAGTGTTCGGAAATATATAATCAACAGATCCTGGCGGCTGCTGAAGAAGAGGCGATGGACGTTGCGTTGGAGGAGGAAGAGCCGGTTGTGGCGCTTGTGCCACTTGGGGGAAAGGCATCAAAAGATGATGCAGCGAAGGCCGAGTCCAGCAAGAAGAGTGCTGACCAGGCGGCTGCTGCTGATACTGAACTGCCCCTTCTTAAGCTTTAAGTATATTTTTTCTTTTCACGGCCTGCGTGCCGTTTGCTTTGTAATTACCCGGCCAGGGGGCCGGGGTTTTGAATATTCTGCTGGTCTTTTATGGCCGGCTCATTTTAATCAAATTTTTTGTTTTTGTTCAAATTTGTCTAAGTATTTGAAATTTGCTCACTAGACAGACTGTTGTGTATGGCCGAACGTTAAGACAGGTACAAATAGTAAGTATGCCGCCTATGCCCTGGACGACTGGTTGTCTGTTTCAGGATAGATGATCAGTCGGCCATTTAATCAATCGGTATTCGAACTCTTTATTCAATTTGACCAAGTAAATAGAATTACCAAGTAGCCAAGGAATTTAAGTAGGAAAACAAGCGGCGGGTACCGGTTGTTTCCCTTTATTGCCAATGTTGGCCTCTAATTTGTTATTTGTTAACCTAGCAAGAGTATTGGTTGAGAGCCTTTGTTTATTAAAAACAAGTGGACGACTCGTACCTTTTAGGCTCAGTACTAAGTTTGAGTGACTATTAAGTTAACATAGGAGTTACTTAGTCTTCGTCACAATCTTGATTGAGTAGTAAAGGTATCAGGCGGCGTAGGCCGGCTAGACCCTTGATTCACCAATGTTTGTTGGCTATTTACTCAATAGGTTATCCAGTAGGAATAGGGGTTCGAGTGCCCTTGTTTGTATAAAACAGGCGGACGACTCAAACTTTTTAGGTTCCATACCAAATTTGAAGGAGTGACTATGAGTTAACTTTGGAGTTACTCAGTCTCCGTCACTTTTGTTTGAGAAGTAGAGGTACCAGGCGGCGTAGACCGGCTAGACCCCTTGATTCGCCAATGTTTGTTGGCTATTAACTCAATAGGTACCCCTGCATTTATCCAAGTAATACAGGCGGTCATCTGACTCAGATGTCAACTGCTACCACTGGTTTGGTTAGTGATAGAGTTATCCTTGTCTCAAAAACGGCTACGTGGTTGCCCTTTGGGACAGTCGTATAGGTGCCGTGTAATTAGTTTATAGAACAATGTTCCACCCAAAAGGGAGCTGCTCTCTGCGACGAATTTCATCCGAATGGATGCCGCCGGACGCCTGCTATAATGTTGGGACAGGTCGGATTAGTTTTTAAAAGTTAGATCAGTTGACTAGGCGCCTGGTCTGATCATTCGGCCAGTGGCCTTGGTACGTTTTTGGTGAACGTATGTGCTAAGTAAAAGAAGGGTAGCCGCCTGTTAGTTACAGGATCGGCCAGGCCCTAAACTTTTTAGCTAAGTATTGTGAGTAAAATACTCGAGGGAGAGTAGCCGACTGTAATGGAACAGACGGCATGCCCCTGTAAAGATAAAGAGTGAAACTCAATGGAGAGTAGCCGACTGTAAAGGTACAGACGGCATGCCCTCGTAATACAAAATTGAATAGTAAGTGCCAACTTTATTAAGTAGCTCTTTACTTTACATCATTCAAAAGAAATATTTCTTAAGGTTATCTACATTCCAAGTTCGAGGCAACGGTTGTCCGTCTGGTGTTTCCAGACGGTAGTTACCGTCCCTGACTTCCGCATAGATTCGGTAGGGTCCTTCCCAGTTGGGAGTTAGTTTGCCAGACTCGTTAGCCTACCAACTGCTTCCATTTTTCTAAGTACAAAGTCCCTACTTTGAGTGGACGCCTGTGCACTTTTTTTGTTGTATGATCTAGTCATTCTCAGGCGGTAGATTTCATGGCGCAAAACAGCATTGCCCCTCTTTTCAGGAAGTGAGTCTAATGCCAGGCGCATAGCTTCCCAGTTTGCCTCTTCGTCATATAGCATTACTCGAAGAGTCGGCTCGTAGTGTTCTATTGGAAGAACAGCTTCTGCACCATAAGTTAGGAGGAATGGAGTTTCTCCAGTCGCCCCTTTTTCAGTCGTCCTAATGGCCCAAAGAACATGTGGTAGTTCATCTGCCCATAGGCCGCCTGCTCGTTCAATTTTTTTCTTGAGACCGTCTGAGATGATTTTATTAAAGGCTTCTACTGGCCGTTTGCTTGTGGACGGCCGACAGATGCAAAGTAATGTCCAATTCCTTGGTCTCCCAACCAGCTTTTGAGAACAGGCGTCTCAAATTGGGGACCATTATCAAAAACCATAGACATGGGAACCCCGAACCGAGTGATGACGTTTTTCCAAATGAATGAAATTACATCTTTCGTCTTGATTCCCTTTACAGCCTCCGCCTCTACCCATTTAGTGAAGTAGTCAACGGCAACAAGTATATACCTTCTGCCGCCTGTAGCAGGCGTATATGGACCCAGAATGTCCATGCCCCACTTAGCAAACGGTAGTGGGCTGTGAATGGTAGTGAGGTCAGTAGCCGGACGGTGAATTAATTTGCCAAACCTTTGGCACTTGTCACATTTTTTCACCATCTCCATTGCATCTGCTTCCAAAGTAGGCCAAAAGTAGCCCTGCCGCCTTGCCCTTTGAGCAAGCATCCTACCACCTATATGGGAAGCACAGAAACCAGAGTGAAGATCATCTAGTATCTCTCGTCCCTTTTCAGGAGTAACACACTTTAAGAAGGGTTGAAGGTGCCCCCTCTTGTGCAGTTCCCCCTGTATCATTTCAAAACAGGAGGCTCGTTTTTTCAGTGATGCCGCCTGTTGAGGATCATCCGGCAGTGTACCGTTTGTCAGATATGCCCTGATTGAATCCATCCAGGTTGAGCTTCTGTCTAGAATTCCAATAGGATTTTCCTCGATGCTTCTCTTCTCCATTACTTCCCAAAACACAGTTCGAGGAGTATCGGAGGAGGCGGATGATGCTAATTTCGAGAGTGCATCTGCCTGGTTGTTTTCTGATCTCGGTACTTGGATCAGATGGAAATCCTCAAGGGAGCCGACTGCTTGTCGGACCGCCTGTAAATATTTGATCATGGCCGGATGTGTTGCTTCGTATTCGCCATTGTACTGACTCACTATCAGTTGTGAATCAGAACAGGCGTCTATTTTCCTTGCCCCGGCCGCCTTACACATGCGGATCCCGGCTAGTAAAGCTTCATATTCTGCCTCATTGTTTGAAGCCTGGAAACTGAAGCGTAGAGCATACTCGAACCTGTCGCCCTCTGGAGATTGACATACGACGCCTGCTCCACAACCGTTTGAAGTAGAGCTTCCGTCCACATATACCTTCCAGACTTGGTCTGGAACTTGAGAGTCAGGAGGACGAGTCATCTCTACAATAAAGTCAGCAAAGGCTTGCCCCTTCACTGCTTTTCTAGGCTCGAAAGTAACTTCGAGACTCTGCATTTCTATGGCCCATTTGATCATTCGTCCGGAGGACTCCATGGTGGTAAGGGGCCGTTTGATCGGTTGGTCGGTATACACGACGACTGCATGTGCCAGAAAGTAGGGCTTCAATTTTTTAACAGCCATGAAGAGTGCAAGACCAAATTTCTCCACTAGGGGATACCTCAACTCGGCATTTTTCAGTACGTGACTGACAAAGTAGACCGGAAGTTGACAGCCGTCCCTTTCAGCAAGGAGCACCGCGCTTAACGCATGATCAGAGACGGCCAGGTACATGTAGAGATTTTCTTTGGGCAAAGGGCTGACCAGCCTTGGCAAGGAATGCAAGTGAACCTTTAATTTCTGGAAGGCGGCCTCAGCATCCGGCCCCCATTCAAACCTTGCCTTTTTCTTAATTGCCTGGAAAAAGTATAGGCATTTGTCGCCTGATCGGCTTAGAAATCTTCCCAAGGCCGCCAGACAACCTGTTAACTTCTGAACCTCTCGGACGGTACGAGGCGACTGCATGTCAACGACCGCCTGTACCTTCTCAGGGTTCGCCTCTATTCCTCTCTGGTTGATAAGGAATCCGAGAAATTTCCCAGACTCAACTCCAAATACACATTTCTTGGGATTGAGCATGACATGGTGCCGCCTGAGTGTGGCGAAAGTTTCTCGGAGGTCCGTCAGATGATCTTTCTGAAGTTTAGTCTTAACAATCATATCATCAATGTATGCCTCGACGTTTCTCCCAATCTGATCAAAGAACACTGTGTTTATCATTCGTTGGAATGTAGCCGGGGCATTCTTAAGACCAAACGGCATGACCGTATAACAGTATAATCCCTGATCAGTGACGAAGGCCGTCTTCTCCTGATCTTTCTTCCACAAAGGAATTTGATGAAAACCAGAATAGGCGTCCATAAAAACTCATCAAGGCATGGCCGGCTGTTGAGTCGACCAGGTTATCAATTTTGGGCAGAGGGTAACTGTCTTTGGGACACGCCTTGTTCAAGTCTGTGTAGTCTACACACATTCGCCAGGTGCCATTCGGCTTTTTAACAAGTACCACATTTGCAACCCAATCTGGGAAGTAACATTGCCGAATGAACCCTGCATCAAGTAATTTTTTGACTTCGGCGGCGGCCGCCTGACCTCTTTCTTCACCATGGTTCCGCTTCTTTTGCCGTACCGGCTTCTTTTTCGGATCCACAGCGAGTTTGTGTACTGCCAGATCAGGACTAATGCCTGGCATTTCATGGACTTCAAATGCAAAGATGTCCTTGTATTCTTTCAACAGGTTGTGAAAGTCATCACCAAGGTTTCTCAGAGCAGTCGTCCCAACTTTGACTGTTCGGTCAGGGCGGGAGTCGTCTAATATCAGGTCCGTATGCTCACCAGCCGGCTGAGGGCGGAACTCATCCGGCCGGTCCTCTGCCAATGATTGCTATTTTCTTGCCTTTCTGGCGGACTCTGTCTGGGACGCCTTTCTTTTTCTGTCGCCTGTTTCTTGAACAGGCGCACTTTCCTTGACATTGTCAAGGTCTGTTTTTTCTCCACTTGACCCAGTGGCCTTAGCAGTGGGTTTGACATCCGAGAGATAGCACTCTCGGGCCATCCTCTAATCTCCCCTTAGGGAGCCGACTGTTCCATTGTCCCTTTCAAACTTAAGCAGCATAAGTGACGGGATTATAACAGCCTTGGCACTATTCAGGGTTGGGCGACCCAGAATCATGTTGTAGGCAGAGAGTTCCTCTACAACTAGGAATCGGACTACCATGTGTCGTCCTTCCCCTTTTTCGCCCAGGCGGACGGGTAGATCAACTCGTCCCAGTGGGTGGACGACTCCTCCTCCAAACCCTATTAAAGGGTGGGAGGCCGGATGTATGCAGTCCGTCTGATATTTCAGTTTTGACAGACATTTGCTGCTGATGAGATCTGAAGAGCTCCCAGTATCTATGAGGATTCGACCAACTCTCTGGTTGGCCACTTTACATTCAATAACGAGAGGGTCGTCATGCGGCCCCCTTATTCCTCCTAGATCCTCTTCAGTGATGACAATCTCAGGAAATGTATATTTGGACGGTCGTTCTTGGTGAACGGAATTTACATCTAACCGCCTTATATTATCTTTGTTGCCCCTAATAGTGGGGCCGCCTCCTGAGAAGCCGCCTGCAATGGTGTAGACGACTGCATCATCTGTATCGGAACTGTCGGCCTGTTGATTCTTTTTGGCCGACTGCTTTTTTGAGGAAGTATTCCCCGTAGATTTCTTGACATAAGTGTCAAGATCACCTTGATCAGCCAAGCGGTCTAGGTACCGCATGAGACTAATGCAGTCGTTGGTGTGATGACCAATGTCATCATGATAAGCACAGATTTTGTCTTGGTTCCGGTTGCTCGCAGAACCCTTCATGGGGAGCGGTTTCTCAATTGAGAGCCGTCCCTTTATTTCTTTTAGGATAAACTGGTTATCCTTGTTAAACACATACTTTGGGGAGTATGGTTTGAATTCCTTTTTCTTCTTGGCCGGCTGTTTAGAGGAATCAGCCGCCCAGACCCCTTTTCTTTTTTCATCTTTGTTGGACGACTGTTTCTGTCGTCCTTCTCTATTGTCGAACCTCTTCCCGTCCGACTGTTTCATTGTACACAGATCAGTCGCCTGTATATAGGCTTCTGCTTCAATCAAGGCCTCTTGAAGAGTCGCCACCCTTTTTCGAACTAAATCAAATTTGAAGGTAGACCCGTCTTTGAGACCTCTAAAAAAGTCAGTATAAGCTACCTCATCCGGTAACCCTTGAATCTGTATTCTCATCAGGTTGAACCGCCTGATGTAGGAACGAAGCCCCTCCTTTTCACCCTGCTGAATTGTTCCCAAATCAAGGGTCGTTTTCTTCGCAGGGATGTTCATTGCAAAGTTGGAGGCAAATAAGTAAGCAAGCGTCCTGAAACTGTTTACACAACCAGTCGGCAGGTTGCCGAACCATTGCTGTGCAATTCCCTTGAGAGTTGCTGGGAAACACTTGCACCAAGTGGGATCATCCAACCCTTGAAGGTACATCAGGTTGGTGAATGCCATCAGATGGTCTTCCGGGTTAGTAGTGCCATCATAGGCGCCTACTAAAACATTTTTTACTTTGGCCGGCTGAGCGGCTTCAGTAATTTCCTTGGAGAAGGCCGACGGCTGTTCACCAAGTCTAAGCAGCCGTAGCTGCCAGTCCATAGGTTGGACGTTTTTTGCTGCAGGTCCACCAAATGGAGGTGGCTGCATAAAATATTGTTGTTGCGGCACAAATGGCAAATTTGGTACCGCCTGCGCACTATGAAAGCCAGACTGTCGGGAGGTGCCGCCTGACTGACTCTCATGGTACGACTGAGTTGGCCTCATCGAGGCATTTCGCAAACTGTCCTGAAAATTTGAAGTAGAAGCCGACTCTGATAATCGGTCACTCTTCTTCTGCTCTAGCAGGTGCCGAGCATCTGTGAACGTTTGCTTTGACCCATCCGCCTGAATATGACGAACCGGTTTCCTATTTCCCGTAGGATAACGGAGTTTTGTGAAATCAAGAGCAGACGGCTCCCGCTTCTTAGATTTAGGATGGGGAGTCGCCTCTCGCCCTTGAACTGGCTTCCTCTTCAGTGAAGTGAAAGGTTTTTTGGCCGCCTGCTCTTTGACTGAAGCAGGCGGTTTTTTGTTGATCAACTCTTGGATCTCTCCCTTGAATCCCCTCATGAAGGTCATGAGTTCGTTCCTTGTGATGGGAGCAGACCCATCAGTCGGCTGTTGCCGAGCAAGCGGTGCGCCTGCTGGCTCGCTTCCTGTTTGAAGATACTCCCGTTCCCTTATTTCAGTATGACGGGTACGGCGGGCCCTTAGGGTCCCGTCTGGAGCTGTATGAGTTTCAACTTCAAATTCACTTTCGGTATCATGGTCCGACTGAACTTGAGGGTCGTCTAGGGGACGCCTCTCTTCTGGGGTCGGTACAGACTTGGATGCCATCTCTGAAGTACTCTCCCCACAGACGGCGCCAGATGTTTCGGGGTTTTCTGATGTCCTGCGGGAGAGCTACAATTCCGAGACTGGAACCGGACGCCTGTACCTGCAAAATAACGGAGACTCCTGAGAGCTCCGCCTCCAACGGTCAAGTTAGTACCTGATTAAGGAGTAATTAATACAGAAATTAAAGTAATAAGGTCTCTCTAGGTGAGAGTATTTAATGTAGGTAATCTGCTTTGCTAGCGAGATCAGCCGGTTATTAGTGTGTTCCGTAATGTTTCTCCTCCGTTCCGTTAATTATTCGGTCCCTTGATTAATGAGGATTAATCGAGTATTTATAGCCTTGGGAAGCGTGCAACTCTCTAGGTTTAGGTAAACCTAGGGCCGATCGGGCTTCTAGACTGAAATGGGCCTTGATGGCCGGTTGTCCCATTTGGCATGGGTGGACACGTGGCGTGTCTTAAGTGGTCCGTGGAGGACGCGTGGCGGAACCTGGTTGGTCCACTTGTCAAACGGCGCTTGGTGGATAAAAATCCCCTAATCAACTTTCATTTGATTCAATTAGCTTTGTTTGAATGTGTTTGACTTTCATTTGATTCAATTAGCTTTGTTTGAATGTGTTTGACTTTCATTTGATTCAATTAGCTTTGTTTGAATGTCTTTGACTTTCATTTGATTCGATTAGCTTTGTTGAATGTATTTGACTTTCATTTGATTCAATTAGCTTTGTTTGAATGTGTTTGACTTTCATTTGATTCAATTAGCTTTGTTTGAATGTGTTTGACTTTAATTTAATTCAATTAGCTTTGTAGAATGTATTAGACTTTTACTTGATTTAATTAGCTTTGTTTTAATGTATTTGACTCTCATTTGATTCAAATAGCAATGGTAGAATGTATTTGACTTTCATTTTATTTAAATAGCTTTGTTTGAATGTGCTTGACTTTCATTTGATTCAATTAGCTTTGTTTGAATGTGTTTGACTTTCATTTGATTCAATTAGCTTTTAGAATGTATTTGACTCTCATTTGATTCAAATAGCTTTGTTTGAATGCTTTTAACTTTCATTTGATTCAATTAGCTTTGTAGAATACATTTCACTTTAATTTAATTTAAACAACTTTGTTTAAATGTGTTTGACTTTCATTTGACTCAAATAGCTTTATTTGATTGCGTTTGACTTTCATATGATACAATTAGCTTTGTAGAACGTATTTGACTTTCATTTGATTCAAATACCTTTGTAGAATGTGTTTGACTTTCATTTAAATTAAAAAGCTTTTTTTTAATGTGTTTGACTTTCATTTGATTTAAAAGGCTTTGTTTGAATGTGTTTGACTTTCATTTGATTCAATTAGCTTTGTAGAATGTATTTTACTTTTATTTGATTTAATTAGCTTTATTTAAATTTATTTGACTCTCATTTGATTCAAATAGCTTTGTTTGAATGTGTTTGACTTTCATTTGATTCAATTAGCTTTGTAGAATGTATTTGACTTTCATTTGATTCGAAATCTTTGTTTGAATGTGTTTGACTTTCATTTGATTCAATTAGCTTTGTTTGAATGTGTTTGAGTTTAATTTAATTCAATTAGCTTTGTAGAATGTATTTGACTTTTATTTGATTTAATAAGCTTTGTTTTAATGTATTTGACTCTCATTTGATTCAAATAGCTTTGTTTGAATGTGTTTGACTTTCATTTGATTCAAATAGCTTTGTTTGAATGTGTTTGACTTTCATTTGATTCAATTAGCTTTGTAGAATGTAATTGACTTTCATTCGATTAAAATAGCTTTGTTTGAATGTGCTTGACTTTCATTTGATTCAATTAGCTTTGTTTGAATGTGTTTGACTTTCATTTGATTCAATTAGCTTTGTTGAATGTATTTGACTTTCATTTGATTCAATTAGCTTTGTTTGAAATGTGTTTGACTTTCATTTGATTCAAATAGCTTTGTTTGAATGCGTTTAACTTTCATTTGATTCAATTAGCTTTGAAGAATACATTTCACTTTCATTTAATTTAAACAACTTTGTTTGAATGTGTTTGACTTTCATTTGACTCAAATAGCTTTATTTGATTGCGTTTGACTTTCATTTGATTCAATTAGCTTTGTTTGAATGTGTTTCACTTTCATTTGATTCAATTATCTTTGTAGAATGCATTTCACATTCATTTGATTCAAATAGCTTTGTTTAAATGTGTTTGACTTTCATTTGATACAATTAGCTTTGTAGAATGTAAATGACAGTCATTTGATTCAAATAGCTTTGTTTGAATGTGTTTGACTTTCATTTGATTCAATTAGCTTTGTTTGAATGTGTTTGAGTTTAATTTAATTCAAATAGCTTTGTTTTAATGTATTTGACTCTCATTTGATTCAAATAGCTTTGTTTGAATGTGTTTGACTTTCATTTGATTCAAATAGCTTTGTTTGAATGTGTTTGACTTTCATTTGATTCAATTAGCTTTGTAGAATGTATTTGACTTTCATTTGATTAAATTAGCTTTGTTTGAATGTGTTTGACTCTCATTTGATTCAATAGCTTTGTTTGAATGTGTTTGACTTTCATTTGATTCAATTAGCTTTGTAGAATGTTTTTTTACTGTCATTTGATTCAAATAGCTTTGTTTGAATGTGTTTGAATTTCATTTAATTCAATTTGCTTTGTAGAATGCATTTCACTTTCATTTGATTTATATAGCTTTGTTTGAATGTGTTTGACTTTCATTTGAATTAAAAAGCTTTTTTTGAATGTGTTTGACTTTCATTTGATTTAAAAGGCTTTGTTTGAATGTGTTTGACTTTCATTTGATTCAATTAGCTTTGTAGAATGTATTTTACTTTTATTTGATTTAATTAGCTTTGTTTAAATTTATTTGACTCTCATTTGATTCAAATAGCTTTGTTTGAATGTGTTTGACTTTCATTTGATTCAATTAGCTTTGTAGAATGTATTTGACTTTCATTTGATTGAAATAGCTTTATTTGAATGTGTTTGACTTTCATTTGATTCAATTAGCTTTGTAGAATGTATTTAACTTTCATTTGATTCAAAATCTTTGTTTGAATGTGTTTGACTTTCATTTGATTCAATTAGCTTTGTTTGAATGTGTTTGACTTTAATTTAATTCAATTAGCTTTGTAGAATGTATTAGACTTTTATTTGATTTAATTAGCTTTGTTTGAATGTATTTGACTCTCATTTGATTCAAATAGCTTTGTTTGAATGTGTTTGACTTTCATTTGACTCAAATAGCTTTATTTGATTGCGTTTGACTTTCATATGATACAATTAGCTTTGTAGAACGTATTTAACTTTCATTTGATTCAAATAGCTTTGTTTGAATGTGTTTGACTTTCATTTGATTCAATTAGCTTTGTAGAATGTATTTGACTTTCATTTGAGTCAAATAACTTTATTTGAATTTGTTTGACTTTCATTGGATTCAATTAGCTTTGTAGAATGTAATTGACTTTCATTCGATTAAAATAGCTTTGTTTGAATGTGCTTGACTTTCATTTGATTCAATTAGCTTTGTTTGAATGTCTTTGACTTTCATTTGATTCAATTAGAATTTGTTGAATTTATATGACTTTTATTTGATTCAATTAGCTTTGTTTGAATGTGTTTGACTTTCATTTGACTCAAATAGTTTTATTTGATTGCGTTTGACTTTCATTTGATACAATTAGCTTTGTAGAACGTATTTGACTTTCATTTGATTCAAATAGCTTTATTTGAATGTGTTTGACTTTCATTTGATTCAATTAGTTTTGTTTGAATTGTTTCACTTTCATTTGATTCAATTAGCTTTGTAGAATGCATTTCACTTTCATTTGATTCAAATAGCTTTGTTTGAATGTGTTTGACTTTCATTTGATACAATTAGCTTTGTAGAATGTATTTGACTGTCATTTGATTCAAATAGCTTTGTTTGAATGTGTTTCACTTTCATTTGATTCAATTAGCTTAGTAGAATGTATTTGACTTTCATTTGATTCAAATAGCTTTGTTTGAATGTGTTTGACTTTCATTTATTTCAATTAGCTTTGTAGAATGTATTTGACATTCATTTTATTAAAATAGCTTTGTTTGAATGTGTTTGACTTTCATTTGATTCAATTAGCTTTGTTTGAATGTGTTTGACTTTCATTCGATTCAATTAGCTTTGTAGAATGTATTTGACTTTCATTTGATTCAAATAGCTTTGTTTGAATGTGTTTGATTTTCAATTGATTCAATTACCTTTGTAGAATGTGTTTGACTGTCATTTGATTCAAATAGCTTTGTTTGAATGTGTTTGAATTTCATTTAGATCAATTTGCTTTGTAGAATGCATTTCACTTTCATTTGATTTATATAGCTTTGTTTGAATGTGTTTGACTTTCATTTAAATTAAAAAGCTTTTTTTGAATGTGTTTGACTTTCATTTGATTTAAAAGGCTTTGTTTGAATGTGTTTGACTTTCATTTGATTCAATTAGCTTTGTAGAATGTATTTTACTTTTATTTGATTTAATTAGCTTTATTTGAATTTATTTGACTCTCCTTTGATTCAAATAGCTTTGTTTGAATGTGTTTGACTATTATTTGATTCAATTAGCTTTGTAGAATGTATTTGACTTTCATTTGATTCAAATAGCTCTATTTGAATGTGTTTGACTTTCATTTGATTCAATTAGCTTTGTAGAATGTATTTGACTTTCTATTGGTTCTAAATCTTTGTTTGAATGTGTTTGACTTTCATTTGATTCAAATAGCTTTGTTTGAATGTGTTTGACTTTCATTTGATTCAATTAGCTTTGTTTGAATGTCTTTGACTTTCATTTGATTCGATTAGCTTTGTTGAATGTATTTGACTTTCATTTGATTCAATTAGCTTTGTTTGAATGTGTTTGACTTTCATTTGATTCAATTTTCTTTGTTTGAATGTGTTTGACTTTAATTTAATTCAATTAGCTTTGTAGAATGTATTAGACTTTTACTTGATTTAATTAGCTTTGTTTTAATGTATTTGACTCTCATTTGATTCAAATAGCAATGGTAGAATGTATTTGACTTTCATTTTATTTAAATAGCTTTGTTTGAATGTGCTTGACTTTCATTTGATTCAATTAGCTTTGTTTGAATGTGTTTGACTTTCATTTGATTCAATTAGCTTTGTAGAATGTATTTGACTCTCATTTGATTCAAATAGCTTTGTTTGAATGCTTTTAACTTTCATTTGATTCAATTAGCTTTGTAGAATACATTTCACTTTAATTTAATTTAAACAACTTTGTTTAAATGTGTTTGACTTTCATTTGACTCAAATAGCTTTATTTGATTGCGTTTGACTTTCATATGATACAATTAGCTTTATAGAACGTATTTGACTTTCATTTGATTCAAATAGCTTTGTTTGAATGTGTTTGACTTTCATTTGATTCAATTAGCTTTGTTTGAATGTCTTTGACTTTCATTTGATTCAATTAGCTTTGTTGAATGTATTTGACTTTCATTTGATTCAATTAGCTTTGTTTGAATGTGTTTGACTTTCATTTGATTCAAATAGCTTTGTTTGAATGCGTTTAACTTTCATTTGATTCAATTAGCTTTGAAGATAACATTTCCCTTTCATTTAATTTAAACAACTTTGTTTGAATGTGTTTTACTTTCATTTGACTCAAATAGTTTTATTTGATTGCGTTTGACTTTCATTTGATACAATTAGTTTGTAGAACGTATTTGGCTTTCATTTGATTCAAATAGCTTTATTTGAATGTGTTTGACTTTCATTTGATTCAATTAGTTTTGTTTGAATGTATTTCACTTTCATTTGATTCAATTAGCTTTGTAGAATGCATTTCTCTTTCATTTGATTCAAATAGCTTTGTTTGAATGTGATTGACTTTCATTTGATACAATTAGCTTTGTAGAATGTATTTGACTGTCATTTGATTCAAATAGCTTTGTTTGAATGTGTTTGAATTTCATTTATTTCAATTTGCTTTGTAGAATGCATTTCACTTTCATTTGATTTATATAGCTTTGTTTGAATGTGTTTGACTTTCATTTGATTCAATTAGCTTTGTAGAATGTATTTGACATTCATTTAATTTAAATAGATTTGTTTGAATGTGTTTGACTTTCATTTGATTCAATTAGCTTTGTTTGAATGTATTTGACATTCATTTTATTAAAATAGCTTTGTTTGAATGTGTTTGACTTTCATTTGATTCAATTAGCTTTGTTTGAATGTGTTTGACTTTCATTCGATTCAATTAGCTTTGTAGAATGTATTTGACTTTCATTTGATTCAAATAGCTTTGTTTGAATGTGTTTGACTTTCAATTGATTCAATTACCTTTGTATAATGTGTTTGACTGTCATTTGATTCAAATAGCTTTGTTTGAATGTGTTTGAATTTCATTTAGATCAATTTGCTATGTAGAATGCATTTCACTTTCATTTTATTTATATATCTTTGTTTAAATGTGTTTGACTTTCATTTAAATTAAAAAGCTTTTTTTGAATGTGTTTGACTTTCATTTGATTTAAAAGGCTTTGTTTGAATGTGTTTGACTTTCATTTGATTCAATTAGCTTTGTAGAATGTATTTTACTTTTTTTTTATTTAATTAGCTTTGTTTGAATTTATTTGACTCTCCTTTGATTCAAATAGCTTTGTTTGAATGTGTTTGACTTTCATTTGATTCAATTAGCTTCGTAGAATGTAATTGACTTTCATTTGATTGAAATAGATTTATTTGAATGTGTTAGACTTTCATTTGATTCAATTAGCTTTGTAGAATGTATTTGACTTTCATTTGATTCAAAATCTTTGTTTGAATGTGTTTGACTTTCATTTGATTCAATTAGCTTTGTTTGAATGTGTTTGACTTTAATTTAATTTAATTAGCTTCGTAGAATGTATTAGACTTTTACTTGATTTAATTAGCTTTGTTTAAATTTATTTGACTCTCATTTGATTCAAATAGCTTTGTTGAATGTATTTGACTCTCATTTGATTCAATTAGCTATGTTTGAATGTGTTTGACTTTCATTTAATTCAATTAGCTTTGTAGAATGTATTTGACTTTCATTTGATTCGAAACCTTTGTTTGAATGTGTTTGACTTTCATTTGATTCAATTAGCTTTGTTTGAATGTGTTTGACTTTAATTTAATTCAATTAGCTTTGTAGAATGTATTAGACTTTTATTAGATTTAATTAGCTTTGTTTTAATGTATTTGACTCTCATTTGATTCAAATAGCTTTGTTTGAATGTGTTTGACTTTCATTTGATTCAAATAGCTTTGTTTGAATGTGTTTGACTTTCATTTGATTCAATTAGCTTTGTAGAATGTATTTGACATTCATTTAATTAAAATAGCTTTGTTTCAATGTGTTTGACTTTCATTTGATTCAATTAGCTTTGTTTGAATGTCTTTGACTTTCATTTGATTCAATTAGCTTTGTAGAATGTATTTGACTTTCATTTGATTCAAATAGCTTTGTTTGAATGTGTTTGACTTTCATTTGATTCAATTAGCTTTGTGGAATGTTTTTTTACTGTCATTTGATTCAAATAGCTTTGTTTGAATGTGTTTGAATTTCATTTAATTCAATTTGCTTTGTAGAATGCATTTCACTTTCATTTGATTTATATAGCTTTGTTTGAATGTGTTTGACTTTCATTTGAATTAAAAAGCTTTTTTTGAATGTGTTTGACTTTCATTTGATTTAAAAGGCTTTGTTTGAATGTGTTTGACTTTCATTTGATTCAATTAGCTTTGTAGAATGTATTTTACTTTTATTTGATTTAATTAGCTTTGTTTAAATTTATTTGACTCTCATTTGATTCAAATAGCTTTGTTTGAATGTGTTTGACTTTCATTTGATTCAATTAGCTTTGTAGAATGTATTTGACTTTCATTTGATTGAAATAGCATTATTTGAATGTGTTTGACTTTCATTTGATTCAATTAGCTTTGTAGAATGTATTTAACTTTCATTTGATTCGAAATCTTTGTTTGAATGTGTTTGACTTTCATTTGATTCAATTAGCTTTGTTTGAATGTGTTTGACTTTAATTTAATTCAATTAGCTTTGTAGAATGTATTAGACTTTTATTTGATTTAATTAGCTTTGTTTGAATGTATTTGACTCTCATTTGATTCAAATAGCTTTGTTTGAATGTGTTTGACTTTCATTTGACTCAAATAGCTTTATTTGATTGCGTTTGACTTTCATATGATACAATTAGCTTTGTAGAACGTATTTAACTTTCATTTGATTCAAATAGCTTTGTTTGAATGTGTTTGACTTTCATTTGATTCAATTAGCTTTGTAGAATGTATTTGACTTTCATTTGAGTCAAATAACTTTGTTTGACTATGTTTGACTTTCATTTGTTTCAATTTGCTTTGTAAAATGTATTTGACTGTCATTTTCTTCAAATAGCTTTGTTTGAATGTGTTTGACTTTCATTTTATTCAATTAGCTTTGTAGAATGTATTTGACTTTCATTTGATTCAAATAGCTTTATTTGAATTTGTTTGACTTTCATTGGATTCAATTAGCTTTGTAGAATGTAATTGACTTTCATTCGATTAAAATAGCTTTGTTTGAATGTGCTTGACTTTCATTTGATTCAATTAGCTTTGTTTGAATGTCTTTGACTTTCATTTGATTCAATTAGAATTTGTTGAATTTATATGACTTTTATTTGATTCAATTAGCTTTGTTTGAATGTGTTTGACTTTCATTTGACTCAAATAGTTTTATTTGATTGCGTTTGACTTTCATTTGATACAATTAGCTTTGTAGAACGTATTTGAATTTCATTTGATTCAAATAGCTTTATTTGAATGTGTTTGACTTTCATTTGATTCAATTAGTTTTGTTTGAATGTGTTTCACTTTCATTTGATTCAATTAGCTTTGTAGAATGCATTTCACTTTCATTTGATTCAAATAGCTTTGTTTGAATGTGTTTGACTTTCATTTGATACAATTAGCTTTGTAGAATGTATTTGACTGTCATTTGATTCAAATAGCTTTGTTTGAATGTGTTTCACTTTCATTTGATTCAATTAGCTTAGTAGAATGTATTTGACTTTCATTTGATTCAAATAGCTTTGTTTGAATGTGTTTGACTTTCATTTATTTCAATTAGCTTTGTAGAATGTATTTGACATTCATTTTATTAAAATAGCTTTGTTTGAATGTGTTTGACTTTCATATGATTCAATTAGCTTTGTTTGAATGTGTTTGACTTTCATTCGATTCAATTAGCTTTGTAGAATGTATTTGACTTTCATTTGATTCAAATAGCTTTGTTTGAATGTGTTTGATTTTCAATTGATTCAATTACCTTTGTAGAATGTGTTTGACTGTCATTTGATTCAAATAGCTTTGTTTGAATGTGTTTGAATTTCATTTAGATCAATTTGCTTTGTAGAATGCATTTCACTTTCATTTGATTTATATAGCTTTGTTTGAATGTGTTTGACTTTCATTTAAATTAAAAAGCTTTTTTTGAATGTGTTTGACTTTCATTTGATTTAAAAGGCTTTGTTTGAATGTGTTTGACTTTCATTTGATTCAATTAGCTTTGTAGAATGTATTTTACTTTTATTTGATTTAATTAGCTTTATTTGAATTTATTTGACTCTCCTTTGATTCAAATAGCTTTGTTTGAATGTGTTTGACTATTATTTGATTCAATTAGCTTTGTAGAATGTATTTGACTTTCATTTGATTCAAATAGCTTTATTTGAATGTGTTTGACTTTCATTTGATTCAATTAGCTTTGTAGAATGTATTTGACTTTCTATTGGTTCTAAATCTTTGTTTGAATGTGTTTGACTTTCATTTGATTCAATTAGCTTTGTTTGAATGTGTTTGACTTTAATTTAATTCAATTAGCTTTGTAGAATGTAATAGACTTTTACTTGATTTAATTAGCTTTGTTTTAATGTATTTGACTCTCATTTGATTCAAATAGCAATGGTAGAATGTATTTGACTTTCATTTGATTAAAATAGCTTTGTTTGAATGTGCTTGACTTTCATTTGATTCAATTAGCTTTGTTTGAATGTGTTTGACTTTCATTTGATTCAATTAGCTTTGTAGAATGTATTTAACTCTCATTTGATTCAAATAGCTTTGTTTGAATGCGTTTAACTTTCATTTGATTCAATTAGCTTTGTAGAATACATTTCACTTTAATTTAATTTAAACAACTTTGTTTAAATGTGTTTGACTTTCATTTGACTCAAATAGCTTTATTTGATTGCGTTTGACTTTCAAATGATACAATTAGCTTTGTAGAACGTATTTGACTTTCATTTGATTCAAATAGCTTTGTTAGAATGTGTTTGACTTTCATTTGATTCAATTAGCTTTGTTTGAATGTCTTTGACTTTCATTTGATTCAATTAGCTTTGTTGAATGTATTTGACTTTCATTTGATTCAATTAGCTTTGTTTGAATGTGTTTGACTTTCATTTGATTCAATTAGCTTTGTTTGAATGTGTTTGACTTTAATTTAATTCAATTAGCTTTGTAGAATGTATTAGACTTTTACTTGATTTAATTAGCTTTGTTTTAATGTATTTGACTCTCATTTGATTCAAATAGCATTGGTAGAATGTATTTGACTTTCATTTGATTAAAATAGCTTTGTTTGAATGTGCTTGACTTTCATTTGATTCAATTAGCTTTGTTTGAATGTGTTTGACTTTCATTTTATTCAATTAGCTTTGTAGAATGTATTTGACTCTCATTTGATTCAAATAGCTTTGTTTGAATGCGTTTAACTTTCATTTGATTCAATTAGCTTTGTAGAATACATTTCACTTTAATTTAATTTAAACAACTTTGTTTAAATGTGTTTGACTTTCATTTGACTCAAATAGCTTTATTTGATTGCGTTTGACTTTCATATGATACAATTAGCTTTGTAGAACGTATTTGACTTTCATTTGATTCAAATAGCTTTGTTTGAATGTGTTTGACTTTCATTTAATTCAATTAGCTTTGTTTGAATGTCTTTGACTTTCATTTGATTCAATTAGCTTTGTTGAATGTATTTGACTTCATTTGATTCATTAGCTTTGTTTGAATGTATTTGACTTTCATTTGATTCAATTAGCTTTGTTTGAATGTGTTTGACTTTCATTTGATTCAATTATCTTTGTTTGAATGTGGTTTGACTTTAATTTAATTCAATTAGCTTTGTAGAATGTATTAGACTTTTATTTGATTTAATTAGCTTTGTTTGAATGTATTTGACTCTCATTTGATTCAAATAGCTTTGTTTGAATGTGTTTGACTTTCATTTGATCAAATAGCTTTATTTGATTTTGACTTTCATATGATACAATTAGCTTTGTAGAACGTATTTAACTTTCATTTGATTCAATAGCTTTGTTTGAATGTGTTTGACTTTCATTTGATTCAATTAGCTTTGTAGAATGTATTTGACTTTCATTTGACCTTGTTTGCCTATGTTTGACTTTCATTTGTTTTCAATTTGCTTTGTAAAATGTATTTGACTTTCATTTGATTCAAATAGCTTTGTTTGAATGTGTTTGACTTTCATTTGATACAATTAGCTTTGTAGAATGTATTTGACTGTCATTTGATTCAAATAGCTTTGTTTGAATGTGTTTGACTTTCATTTGATTCAATTAGCTTTGTACATTGTATTTGACATTCATTTAATTAAAATAGCTTTGTTTGAATGTGTTTGACTTTCATTTGATTCAATTAGCTTTGTTTGAATGTCTTTGACTTTCATTTGATTCAATTAGCTTTGTTTGAATGTCTTTGACTTTCATTTGATTCAATTAGCTTTGTAGAATGTATTTGACTTTCATTTGATTCAAATAGCTTTGTTTGAATGTGTTTGACTTTCATTTGATTCAATTAGCTTTGTAGAATGTATTTTACTGTCATTTGATTCAAATAGCTTTGTTTGAATGTGTTTGAATTTCATTTAATTCAATTTGCTTTGTAGAATACATTTCACTTTAATTTGCTTCAATTAGCTTTGTTTGAATGTATTTGACTTTTATATGATTCAATTAGCTTTGTAGAATGTATTTGACTTTTATTTGATTTAATTAGCTTTGTTTGAATGTGTTTGACTTTCATTTGATTCAATTAGCTTTGTAGAATGTATTTGACTTTCATTTGATTCAAAATCTTTGTTTGAATGTGTTAGACTTTCATTTGATTCATTTAGCTTTGTTTGAATGTGTTTGACTATAATTTAATTTAATTAGCTTTGTAGAATGTATTAGACTTTTATTTGATTTAATTAGCTTTGTTTTAATGTATTTGACTCTCATTTGATTCAAATAGCATTGTTTGAATGTGTTTGACTTTCATTTGATTCAAATAGCTTTGTTTGAATGTGTTTGACTTTCATTTGATTCAATTAGCTTTTGTAGAATGTATTTGACTTTCATTTGATTAAAATAGCTTTGTTTGAATGTGTTTGACATCCATTTGATTCAATTAGCTTTGTTGAATGTATTTGACTCTCATTTGATTCAATTAGCTTTGTTTGAATGTGTTTGACTTTCATTTGATTCAATTAGCTTTGTAGAATATATTTGACTCTAATTTGATTCAAATAGCTTTGTTTGAATGCGTTTAACTTTCATTTGATTCAATTAGCTTTGTAGAGTACATTTCACTTTAATTTAATTTAAACAACTTTGTTTGAATGTGTTTTGACTTTCATTTGACTCAAATAGCTTTATTTGATTGCGTTTGACTTTCATATGATACAATTATCTTTGTAGAACGTATTTGACTTTCATTTGATTCAAATAGCTTTGTAGAATGTGTTTGACTTTCATTTAAATTAAAAAGCTTTTTTTTGAATGTGTTTGACTTTCATTTGATTTAAAAGGCTTTGTTTGAATGTGTTTGACTTTCATTTGATTCAATTAGCTTTGTAGAATGTATTTTACTTTTATTTGATTTAATTAGCTTTGTTTAAATTTATTTGACTCTCATTTGATTCAAATAGCTTTGTTTGAATGTGTTTGACTTTCATTTGATTCAATTAGCTTTGTAGAATGTATTTGACTTTCATTTGATTGAAATAGCTTTACTTGAATGTGTTTGACTTTCATTTGATTCAATTAGCTTTGTTAGAATGTATTTGACTTTCATTTGATTCGAAATCTTTGTTTGAATGTGTTTGACTTTCATTTGATTCAATTAGCTTTGTTTGAATGTGTTTGAGTTTAATTTAATTCAATTAGCTTTGTAGAATGTATATGACTTTTATTTGATTTAATTAGCTTTGTTTTAATGTATTTGACTCTCATTTGATTCAAATAGCTTTGTTTGAATGTGTTTGACTTTCATTTGATTCAAATAGCTTTGTTTGAATGTGTTTGACTTTCATTTGATCCAATTAGCTTTGTAGAATGTAAATTGACTTTCATTCGATTAAAATAGCTTTGTTTGAATGTGCTTGACTTTCATTTGATTCAATTAGCTTTGTTTGAATGTGTTTGACTTTCATTTGATTCAATTAGCTTTGTTTTGAATGTGTTTGACTTTCATTTGATTCAAATAGCTTTGTTTTAATGCGTTTAACTTTCATTGGATTCAATTAGCTTTGAAGAATACATTTCACTTTCATTTAATTTAAACAACTTTGTTTGAATGTGTTTGACTTTCATTTGACTCAAATAGCTTTATTTGATTGCGGTTGAGTTTCATTTGATTCAATTAGCTTTGTTTGAATGTGTTTCACTTTCATTTGATTCAATTAGCTTTGTAGAATGCATTTCACATTCATTTGATTCAAATAGCTTTGTTTAAATGTGTTTGACTTTCATTTGATACAATTAGCTTTGTAGAATGTAAATGACTGTCATTTGATTCAAATAGCTTTGTTTGAATGTGTTTGACTTTCATTTGATTCAATTAGTTTAGTAGAATGTATTTGACTTTCATTTGATTCAATTAGCTTTGTTTGAATGTATTTGACTTTTATATGATTCAATTAGCTTTGTAGAATGTATTTGACTTTTATTTGATTTAATTAGCTTTGTTTGAATGTGTTTGACTTTCATTGATTCAATTAGCTTTGTAGAATGTATTTGACTTTCATTTGATCAAAATCTTTGTTTGAATGTGTTAGACTTTCATTTGATTCAATTAGCTTTGTTTGAATGTGTTTTGACTATAATTTAATTCAATTAGCTTTGTAGAATGTATTAGACTTTTATTTGATTTAATTAGCTTTGTTTTAATGTATTTGTTCTCTTATTTGATTCAAATAGCTTTGTTTGAATGTGTTTGACTTTCATTTGATTCAATTAGCTTTGTAGAATGTATTTGACTCTCATTTGATTCAAATAGCTTTGTTTGAATGCGTTTAACTTTCATTTGATTCAATTAGCTTTGTAGAGTACATTTCACTTTAATTTAATTTAAACAACTTTGTTTGAATGTGTTTGACTTTCATTTGACTCAAATAGCTTTATTTGATTGCGTTTGACTTTCATATGATACAATTAGCTTTGTAGAACGTATTTGACTTTCATTTGACTCAAATAGCTTTTTTTGAATGTGTTTGACTTTCATTTGATTCAATTAGCTTTGTAGAATGTATTTGACTATCATTTGAGTCAAATAACTTTGTTTGACTATGTTTGACTTTCATTTATTTCAATTTGCTTTGTAGAATGTATTTGACTTTCATTTTCTTAAAATAGCTTTGTTTGAATGTGTTTGACTTTCATTTGATTCAATTAGCTTTGTAGAATGTATTTGACTTTCATTTGATTCAAATAGCTTTGTTTGAATGTTTTTGACTTTCATTTGATTCAATTAGCTTTGTAGAATGTATTTTACTGTCATTTGATTCAAATAGCTTTGTTTGAATGTGTTTGAATTTCATTTAATTCAATTTGCATTGTAGAATGCATTTCACTTTCATTTGATTTATATAGCTTTGTTTGAATGTGTTTGACTTTCATTTGATTTAATTAGCTTTGTAGAATGTATTTAACTTTTATTTGATTTAATTAG
>NW_018743838.1:0-33261 GCF_001683475.1 Chenopodium quinoa | reverse complement strand
TGTTTGACTTTCATTTGATTCAATTAGCTTTGTAGAATGTATTTTATTTTTATTTTATTTAATTAGCTTTGATTGAATTTATTTGACTCTCATTTGATTCAAACAGCTTTGTTTGAATGTGTTTGACTTTCATTTGATTCAATTAGCTTTGTAGAATGTATTTGACTTTCATTTGAATCAAATAACTTTGTTTGAATGTGTTTGACTTTCATTTGATTCAATTAGCTTTGTAGAATGTATTTTACTTTTATTTTATTTAATTAGCTTTGTTTGAATTTATTTTACTCTCATTTGATTCAAACAGCTTTGTTTGAATATGTTTGACTTTCATTTGATTCAATTAGCTTTGTAGAATGTATTTGACTTTATTTGATTTAATTAGCTTTGTTTTGAATGTGTTTGACTTTCATTTGATTCAATTAGCTTTGTAGAATGTATTTGACTTTCATTTGATCAAATAACTTTGTTTGACTGTGTTTGGACTTTCATTTGATTCAATTTGCTTTGTAGAATGTATTTGACTTTCATTTTCTTCAAATAGCTTTGTTTGAATGTGTTTGACTTTCATTTGATTCAATTAGCTTTGTAGAATGTATTTGACATTCATTTAATTAAAATAGCTTTGTTTGAACGTGTTTTGACTTTCATTTGATTCAAATTAGCTTTGTTTGAATGTGTTTGACTTTCATTTGATTCAATTAGCTTTGTAGAATGTATTTGACTTTCATTTGATTCAAATAGCTTTTTTTGAATGTGTTTGAATTTCATTTAATTCAATTTTCTTTGTAGAATGCATTTCACATTCATTTGATTTATATAGCTTTGTTTGAATGTGTTTGACTTTCATTTAAATTAAAAAGCTTTTTTTGAATTGTTTGACTTTCATTTGATTCAATTAGCTTTGTAGAATGTATTTTACTTTTTTGATTTTTGTTTGAATTGTTTGACTTTCATTTGATTCAATTAGCTTTGTAGAATGTATTTTACTTTTATTTTATTTAATTAGCTTTGTTTGAATTTATTTTACTCTCATTTGATTCAAACAGCTTTGTTTGAATATGTTTGACTTTCATTTGATTCAATTAGCTTTGTAGAATGTATTTGACTTTTATTTGATTTAATTAGCTTTGTTTGAATGTGTTTGACTTTCATTTGATTCAATTAGCTTTGTAGAATGTATTTGACTTTCATTTGAATCAAATAACTTTGTTTGACTGTGTTGGACTTTCATTTGATTCAATTTGCTTTGTAGAATGTATTTGACTTTCATTTTCTTCAAATAGCTTTGTTTGAATGTGTTTGACTTTCATTTGATTCAATTAGCTTTGTAGAATGTATTTGACATTCATTTAATTAAAATAGCTTTGTTTGAACGTGTTTGACTTTCATTTGATTCAATTAGCTTTGTTTGAATGTGTTTGACTTTCATTTGATTCAATTAGCTTTGTAGAATGTATTTGACTTTTATTTTGATTCAAATAGCTTTGTTTGAATGTGTTTGAATTTCATTTAATTCAATTTTCTTTGTAGAATGCATTTCACATTCATTTGATTATATAGCTTTGTTTGAATGTGTTTGACTTTCATTTAAATTAAAAAAGCTTTTTTTTGAATGTGTTTGACTTTCATTTGATTCAATTAGCTTTGTAGAATGTATTTTACTTTTATTTTATTTAATTAGCTTTGTTTGAATTTTTTTTACTCTCATTTGATTCAAACAGCTTTGTTTGAATATGTTTGACTTTCATTTGATTCAATTAGCTTTGTAGAATGTATTTGACTTTTATTTGATTTAATTAGCTTTGTTTGAATGTGTTTGACTTTCATTTGATTCAATTAGCTTTGTAGAATGTATTTGACTTTCATTTGAATCAAATAACTTTGTTTGACTGTGTTGGACTTTCATTTGATTCAATTTGCTTTGTAGAATGTATTTGACTTTCATTTTCTTCAAATAGCTTTGTTTGAATGTGTTTGACTTTCATTTGATTCAATTAGCTTTGTAGAATGTATTTGACATTCATTTAATTAAAATAGCTTTGTTTGAACGTGTTTGACTTTCATTTGATTCAATTAGCTTTGTTTGAATGTGTTTGACTTTCATTTGATTCAATTAGCTTTGTAGAATGTATTTGACTTTCATTTGATTCAAATAGCTTTGTTTGAATGTGTTTGACTTTCAATTGATTCAATTAGCTTTGTAGAATGTATTTTACTGTAATTTGATTCAAATAGCTTTGTTTGAATGTGTTTGAATTTCATTTAATTCAATTTGCTTTGTAGAATGCATTTCACTTTCATTTGATTTATATAGCTTTGTTTGAATGTGTTTGACTTTCATTTAAATTAAAAAGCTTTTTTTTGAATGTGTTTGACTTTCATTTGATTTAAAAGACTTTGTTTGAATGTGTTTGACTTTCATTTGATTCAATTAGCTTTGTAGAATGTATTTTATTTTTATTTTATTTAATTAGCTTTGATTGAATTTATTTGACTCTCATTTGATTCAAACAGCTTTGTTTGAATGTGTTTGACTTTCATTTGATTCAATTAGCTTTGTAGAATGTATTTGACTTTCATTTGAATCAAATAACTTTGTTTGAATGTGTTTGACTTTCATTTGATTCAATTAGCTTTGTAGAATGTATTTTACTTTTATTTTATTTAATTAGCTTTGTTTGAATTTATTTTACTCTCATTTGATTCAAACAGCTTTGTTTGAATATGTTTGACTTTCATTTGATTCAATTAGCTTTGTAGAATGTATTTGACTTTTATTTGATTTAATTAGCTTTGTTTGAATGTGTTTGACTTTCATTTGATTCAATTAGCTTTGTAGAATGTATTTGACTTTCATTTGAATCAAATAACTTTGTTTGACTGTGTTGGACTTTCATTTGATTCAATTTGCTTTGTAGAATGTATTTGACTTTCATTTTCTTCAAATAGCTTTGTTTGAATGTGTTTGACTTTCATTTGATTCAATTAGCTTTGTAGAATGTATTTGACATTCATTTAATTAAAATAGCTTTGTTTGAACGTGTTTGACTTTCATTTGATTCAATTAGCTTTGTTTGAATGTGTTTGACTTTCATTTGATTCAATTAGCTTTGTAGAATGTATTTGACTTTCATTTGATTCAAATAGCTTTGTTTGAATGTGTTTGAATTTCATTTAATTCAATTTTCTTTGTAGAATGCATTTCACATTCATTTGATTTATATAGCTTTGTTTGAATGTGTTTGACTTTCATTTAAATTAAAAAGCTTTTTTTGAATGTGTTTGACTTTCATTTGATTCAATTAGCTTTGTAGAATGTATTTTACTTTCATTTGAATCAAATAACTTTGTTTGAATGTGTTTGACTTTCATTTGATTCAATTAGCTTTGTAGAATGTATTTTACTTTTATTTTATTTAATTAGCTTTGTTTGAATTTATTTTACTCTCATTTGATTCAAACAGCTTTGTTTGAATATGTTTGACTTTCATTTGATTCAATTAGCTTTGTAGAATGTATTTGACTTTTATTTGATTTAATTAGCTTTGTTTGAATGTGTTTTGACTTTCATTTGATTCAATTAGCTTTGTAGAATGTATTTGACTTTCATTTGAATCAAATAAATTTGTTTGACTGTGTTGGACTTTCATTTGATTCAATTTGCTTTGTAGAATGTATTTGACTTTCATTTTCTTCAAATAGCTTTGTTTGAATGTGTTTGACTTTCATTTGATTCAATTAGCTTTGTAGAATGTATTTGACATTCATTTAATTAAAATAGCTTTGTTTGAACGTGTTTGACTTTCATTTGATTCAATTAGCTTTGTTTGAATGTGTTTGACTTTCATTTGATTCAATTAGCTTTGTAGAATGTATTTGACTTTTATTTGATTCAAATAGCTTTGTTTGAATGTGTTTGAATTTCATTTAATTCAATTTTCTTTGTAGAATGCATTTCACATTCATTTGATTTATATAGCTTTGTTTGAATGTGTTTGACTTTCATTTAAATTAAAAAGCTTTTTTTGAATGTGTTTGACTTTCATTTGATTCAATTAGCTTTGTAGAATGTATTTTACTTTTATTTTATTTAATTAGCTTTGTTTGAATTTTTTTTTACTCTCATTTGATTCAAACAGCTTTGTTTGAATATGTTTGACTTTCATTTGATTCAATTAGCTTTGTAGAATGTATTTGACTTTTATTTGATTTAATTAGCTTTGTTTGAATGTGTTTGACTTTCATTTGATTCAATTAGCTTTGTAGAATGTATTTGACTTTCATTTGAATCAAATAACTTTGTTTGACTGTGTTGGACTTTCATTTGATTCAATTTGCTTTTTAGAATGTATTTGACTTTCATTTTCTTCAAATAGCTTTGTTTGAATGTGTTTGACTTTCATTTGATTCAATTAGCTTTGTAGAATGTATTTGACATTCATTTTAATTAAAATAGCTTTGTTTGAACGTGTTTGACTTTCATTTGATTCAATTAGCTTTGTTTGAACGTGTTTGACTTTCATTTGATTCAATTAGCTTTGTAGAATGTATTTGACTTTCATTTGATTCAAATAGCTTTGTTTGAATGTGTTTGACTTTCAAATTGATTCAATTAGCTTTGTAGAATGTATTTTACTGTAATTTGATTCAAATAGCTTTGTTTGAATGTGTTTGAATTTCATTTAATTCAATTTGCTTTGTAGAATGCATTTCACTTTCATTTGATTTATATAGCTTTGTTTGAATGTGTTTGACTTTCATTTAAATTAAAAAGCTTTTTTTGAATGTGTTTGACTTTCATTTGATTTAAAAGACTTTGTTTGAATGTGTTTGACTTTCATTTGATTCAATTAGCTTTGTAGAATGTATTTTATTTTTATTTTATTTAATTAGCTTTGATTGAATTTATTTGACTCTCATTTGATTCAAACAGCTTTGTTTGAATGTGTTTGACTTTCATTTGATTCAATTAGCTTTGTAGAATGTATTTGACTTTCATTTGAATCAAATAACTTTGTTTGAATGTGTTTGACTTTCATTTGATTCAATTAGCTTTGTAGAATGTATTTTACTTTTATTTTATTTAATTAGCTTTGTTTGAATTTATTTTACTCTCATTTGATTCAAATAGCTTTGTTTGAATATGTTTGACTTTCATTTGATTCAATTAGCTTTGTAGAATGTATTTGACTTTTATTTGATTTAATTAGCTTTGTTTGAATGTGTTTGACTTTCATTTGATTCAATTAGCTTTGTGAATGTATTTGACTTTCATTTGAATCAAATAACTTTGTTTGACTGTGTTGGACTTTCATTTGATTCAATTTGCTTTGTAGAATGTATTTGACTTTCATTTTCTTCAAATAGCTTTGTTTGAATGTGTTTGACTTTCATTTGATTCAATTAGCTTTGTAGAATGTATTTGACTTTCATTTGAATCAAATAACTTTGTTTGAATGTGTTTGACTTTCATTTGATTCAATTAGCTTTGTAGAATGTATTTTACTTTTATTTTATTTAATTAGCTTTGTTTGAATTTATTTTACTCTCATTTGATTCAAAAGACTTTGTTTGAATGTGTTTGACTTTCATTTGATTCAATTAGCTTTGTAGAATGTATTTGACTTTTTATTTGATTTAATTAGCTTTGTTTGAATGTGTTTGACTTTCATTTGATTCAATTAGCTTTGTAGAATGTATTTGACTTTCATTTGAATCAAATAACTTTGTTTGACTGTGTTGGACTTTCATTTGATTCAATTTGCTTTGTAGAATGTATTTTACTTTCATTTTCTTCAAATAGCTTTGTTTGAATGTGTTTGACTTTCATTTGATTCAATTAGCTTTGTAGAATGTATTTGACATTCATTTAATTAAAATAGCTTTGTTTGAACGTGTTTGACTTTCATTTGATTCAATTAGTTTTGTTTGAATGTGTTTGACTTTCATTTGATTCAATTAGCTTTGTAGAATGTATTTGACTTTCATTTGATTCAAATAGCTTTGTTTGAATGTGTTTGAATTTCATTTAATTCAATTTTCTTTGTAGAATGCATTTCACATTCATTTTGATTTATATAGCTTTGTTTGAATGTGTTTGACTTTCATTTAAATTAAAAAGCTTTTTTTGAATGTGTTTGACTTTCATTTGATTCAATTAGCTTTGTAGAATGTATTTGACATTCATTTAATTAAAATAGCTTTGTTTTGAACGTGTTTGACTTTCATTTGATTCAATTAGCTTTGTAGAATGTATTTTTACTTTTATTTTATTTAATTAGCTTTTTTGAATTTATTTTACTCTCATTTGATTCAAACAGCTTTGTTTGAATATGTTTGACTTTCATTTGATTCAATTAGCTTTGTAGAATGTATTTGACTTTTATTTGATTTAATTAGCTTTGTTTGAATGTGTTTGACTTTCATTCGATTCAATTAGCTTTGTAGAATGTATTTGACTTTCATTTGAATCAAATAACTTTGTTTGACTGTGTTGGACTTTCATTTGATTCAATTTGCTTTGTAGAATGTATTTGACTTTCATTTTCTTCAAATAGCTTTGTTTGAATTTGTTTCACTTTCATTTGATTCAATTAGCTTTGTAGAATGTATTTGACATTCATTTAATTAAAATAGCTTTGTTTGAACGTGTTTGATTTTCATTTGATTCAATTAGCTTTGTTTGAATGTGTTTGACTTTCATTTGATTCAATTAGCTTTGTAGAATGTATTTGACTTTTATTTGATTCAAATAGCTTTGTTTTGAATGTGTTTGAATTTCATTTAATTCAATTTTCTTTGTAGAATGCATTTCACATTCATTTGATTTATATAGCTTTGTTTGAATGTGTTTGACTTTCATTTAAATTAAAAAGCTTTTTTTTGAATGTGTTTGACTTTCATTTGATTCAATTAGCTTTGTAGAATGTATTTTACTTTTATTTTATTTAATTAGCTTTGTTTGAATTTTTTTTTACTCTCATTTGATTCAAACAGCTTTGTTTGAATATGTTTGACTTTCATTTGATTCAATTAGCTTTGTAGAATGTATTTGACTTTTATTTGATTTAATTAGCTTTGTTTGAATGTGTTTGACTTTCATTTGATTCAATTAGCTTTGTAGAATGTATTTGACATTCATTTAATTAAAATAGCTTTGTTTGAACATTTTTTGACTTTCATTTGATTCAATTAGCTTTGTTTGAATGTGTTTGACTTTCATTTGATTCAATTAGCTTTGTAGAATGTATTTTATTTTTATTTTATTTAATTAGCTTTGATTGAATTTATTTGACTCTCATTTGATTCAAACAGCTTTGTTTGAATGTGTTTGACTTTCATTTGATTCAATTAGCTTTGTAGAATGTATTTGACTTTCATTTGAATCAAATAACTTTGTTTGAATGTGTTTGACTTTCATTTGATTCAATTAGCTTTGTAGAATGTATTTTACTTTTATTTTATTTAATTAGCTTTGTTTGAATTTATTTTACTCTCATTTGATTCAAAAGACTTTGTTTGAATGTGTTTGATTTTCATTTGATTCAATTAGCTTTGTAGAATGTATTTGACTTTTATTTGATTTAATTAGCTTTGCTTGAATGTGTTTGACTTTCATTTGATTCAATTAGCTTTGTAGAATGTATTTGACTTTCATTTGAATCAAATAACTTTGTTTGACTGTGTTGGACTTTCATTTGATTCAATTTGCTTTGTAGAATGTATTTGACTTTCATTTTCTTCAAATAGCTTTGTTTGAATGTGTTTGACTTTCATTTGATTCAATTAGCTTTGTAGAATGTATTTGACATTCATTTAATTAAAATAGCTTTGTTTGAACGTGTTTGACTTTCATTTTATTCAATTAGCTTTGTTTGAATGTGTTTGACTTTCATTTGATTCAATTAGCTTTGTAGAATGTATTTGACTTTCATTTGATTCAAATAGCTTTGTTTGAATGTGTTTGAATTTCATTTAATTCAATTTTCTTTGTAGAATGCATTTCACATTCATTTGATTTATATAGCTTTGTTTAAATGTGTTTGACTTTCATTTAAATTAAAAAGCTTTTTTTTGAATGTGTTTGACTTTCATTTGATTCAATTAGCTTTGTAGAATGTATTTTACTTTCATTTGAATCAAATAACTTTGTTTGAATGTGTTTGACTTTCATTTGATTCAATTAGCTTTGTAGAATGTATTTTACTTTTATTTTATTTAATTAGCTTTGTTTGAATTTATTTTACTCTCATTTGATTCAAACAGCTTTGTTTGAATATGTTTGACTTTCATTTGATTCAATTATCTTTGTAGAATGTATTTGACTTTTATTTGATTTAATTAGCTTTGTTTGAATGTGTTTGACTTTCATTTGATTCAATTAGCTTTGTAGAATGTATTTGACTTTCATTTGAATCAAATAACTTTGTTTGACTGTGTTGGACTTTCATTTGATTCAATTTGCTTTGTAGAATGTATTTGACTTTCATTTTCTTCAAATAGCTTTGTTTGAATGTGTTTGACTTTCATTTGATTCAATTAGCTTTGTAGAATGTATTTGACATTCATTTAATTAAAATAGCTTTGTTTGAACGTGTTTGATTTTCATTTGATTCAATTAGCTTTGTTTGAATGTGTTTGACTTTCATTTGATTCAATTAGCTTTGTAGAATGTATTTGACTTTTATTTGATTCAAA
Organism: Chenopodium quinoa; assembly: GCF_001683475.1. Taxonomy (NCBI): domain Eukaryota; kingdom Viridiplantae; phylum Streptophyta; class Magnoliopsida; order Caryophyllales; family Amaranthaceae; genus Chenopodium; species Chenopodium quinoa. The sequence continues at coordinate 24,564 of NW_018743838.1, read as the reverse complement.
TAGCTTTGTTTGAATGTGTTTGAATTTCATTTAATTCAATTTTCTTTGTAGAATGCATTTCACATTCATTTGATTTATATAGCTTTGTTTGAATGTGTTTGACTTTCATTTAAATTAAAAAGCTTTTTTTGAATGTGTTTGACTTTCATTTGATTCAATTAGCTTTGTAGAATGTATTTTACTTTTATTTTATTTAATTAGCTTTGTTTGAATTTTTTTTACTCTCATTTGATTCAAACAGCTTTGTTTGAATATGTTTGACTTTCATTTGATTCAATTAGCTTTGTAGAATGTATTTGACTTTTATTTGATTTAATTAGCTTTGTTTGAATGTGTTTGACTTTCATTTGATTCAATTAGCTTTGTAGAATGTATTTGACTTTCATTTGAATCAAATAACTTTGTTTGACTGTGTTGGACTTTCATTTGATTCAATTTGCTTTGTAGAATGTATTTGACTTTCATTTTCTTCAAATAGCTTTGTTTGAATGTGTTTGACTTTCATTTGATTCAATTAGCTTTGTAGAATGTATTTGACATTCATTTAATTAAAATAGCTTTGTTTGAACGTGTTTGACTTTCATTTGATTCAATTAGCTTTGTTTGAATGTGTTTGACTTTCATTTGATTCAATTAGCTTTGTAGAATGTATTTGACTTTCATTTGATTCAAATAGCTTTGTTTGAATGTGTTTGACTTTCAATTGATTCAATTAGCTTTGTAGAATGTATTTTACTGTAATTTGATTCAAATAGCTTTGTTTGAATGTGTTTGAATTTCATTTAATTCAATTTGCTTTGTAGAATGCATTTCACTTTCATTTGATTTATATAGCTTTGTTTGAATGTGTTTGACTTTCATTTAAATTAAAAAGCTTTTTTTGAATGTGTTTGACTTTCATTTGATTTAAAAGACTTTGTTTGAATGTGTTTGACTTTCATTTGATTCAATTAGCTTTGTAGAATGTATTTTATTTTTATTTTATTTAATTAGCTTTGATTGAATTTATTTGACTCTCATTTGATTCAAACAGCTTTGTTTGAATGTGTTTGACTTTCATTTGATTCAATTAGCTTTGTAGAATGTATTTGACTTTCATTTGAATCAAATAACTTTGTTTGAATGTGTTTGACTTTCATTTGATTCAATTAGCTTTGTAGAATGTATTTTACTTTTATTTTATTTAATTAGCTTTGTTTGAATTTATTTTACTCTCATTTGATTCAAATAGCTTAGTTTGAATATGTTTGACTTTCATTTGATTCAATTAGCTTTGTAGAATGTATTTGACTTTTATTTGATTTAATTAGCTTTGTTTGAATGTGTTTGACTTTCATTTGATTCAATTAGCTTTGTAGAAATGTATTTGACTTTCATTTGATTCAATTAGCTTTGTTTGAATGTGTTTGACTTTCATTTGATTCAATTAGCTTTGTAGAATGTATTTGACTTTCATTTGATTCAAATAGCTTTGTTTGAATATGTTTGACTTTCATTTGATTCAATTAGCTTTGTAGAATGTATTTGACTTTTATTTTATTTAATTAGCTTTGTTTGAATGTGTTTGACTTTCATTTGATTCAATTAGCTTTGTAGAATGTATTTGACTTTCATTTGAATCAAATAACTTTGTTTGACTGTGTTGGACTTTCATTTGATTCAATTTGCTTTGTAGAATGTATTTGACTTTCATTTTCTTCAAATAGCTTTGTTTGAATGTGTTTGACTTTCATTTGATTCAATTAGCTTTGTAGAATGTATTTGACATTCATTTAATTAAAATAGCTTTGTTTGAACGTGTTTGACTTTCATTTGATTCAATTAGCTTTGTTTGAATGTGTTTGACTTTCATTTGATTCAATTAGCTTTGTAGAATGTATTTGACTTTCATTTGATTCAAATAGCTTTGTTTGAATGTGTTTGACTTTCAATTGATTCAATTAGCTTTGTAGAATGTATTTTACTGTAATTTGATTCAAATAGCTTTGTTTGAATGTGTTTGAATTTCATTTAATTCAATTTGCTTTGTAGAATGCATTTCACTTTCATTTGATTTATATAGCTTTGTTTGAATGTGTTTGACTTTCATTTAAATTAAAAAGCTTTTTTTGAATGTGTTTGACTTTCATTTGATTTAAAAGACTTTGTTTGAATGTGTTTGACTTTCATTTGATTCAATTAGCTTTGTAGAATGTATTTTATTTTTATTTTATTTAATTAGCTTTGATTGAATTTATTTGACTCTCATTTGATTCAAACAGCTTTGTTTGAATGTGTTTGACTTTCATTTGATTCAATTAGCTTTGTAGAATGTATTTGACTTTCATTTGAATCAAATAACTTTGTTTGAATGTGTTTGACTTTCATTTGATTCAATTAGCTTTGTAGAATGTATTTTACTTTTATTTTATTTAATTAGCTTTGTTTGAATTTATTTTACTCTCATTTGATTCAAACAGCTTTGTTTGAAAATGTTTGACTTTCATTTGATTCAATTAGCTTTGTAGAATGTATTTGACTTTTATTTGATTTAATTAGCTTTGTTTGAATGTGTTTGACTTTCATTTGATTCAATTAGCTTTGTAGAATGTATTTGACTTTCATTTGAATCAAATAACTTTGTTTGACTGTGTTGGACTTTCATTTGATTCAATTTGCTTTGTAGAATGTATTTGACTTTCATTTTCTTCAAATAGCTTTGTTTGAATGTGTTTGACTTTCATTTGATTCAATTAGCTTTGTAGAATGTATTTGACATTCATTTAATTAAAATAGCTTTGTTTGAACGTGTTTGACTTTCATTTGATTCAATTAGCTTTGTTTGAATGTGTTTGACTTTCATTTGATTCAATTAGCTTTGTAGAATGTATTTGACTTTCATTTGATTCAAATAGCTTTGTTTGAATGTGTTTGAATTTCATTTAATTCAATTTTCTTTGTAGAATGCATTTCACATTCATTTGATTTATATAGCTTTGTTTAAATGTGTTTGACTTTCATTTAAATTAAAAAGCTTTTTTTGAATGTGTTTGACTTTCATTTGATTCAATTAGCTTTGTAGAATGTATTTTACTTTCATTTGAATCAAATAACTTTGTTTGAATGTGTTTGACTTTCATTTGATTCAATTAGCTTTGTAGAATGTATTTTTACTTTTATTTTATTTAATTAGCTTTGTTTGAATTTATTTTACTCTCATTTGATTCAAACAGCTTTGTTTGAATATGTTTGACTTTCATTTGATTCAATTATCTTTGTAGAATGTATTTGACTTTTATTTGATTTAATTAGCTTTGTTTGAATGTGTTTGACTTTCATTTGATTCAATTAGCTTTGTAGAATGTATTTGACTTTCATTTGAATCAAATAACTTTGTTTGACTGTGTTGGACTTTCATTTGATTCAATTTGCTTTGTAGAATGTATTTGACTTTCATTTTCTTCAAATAGCTTTGTTTGAATGTGTTTGACTTTCATTTGATTCAATTAGCTTTGTAGAATGTATTTGACATTCATTTAATTAAAATAGCTTTGTTTGAACGTGTTTGATTTTCATTTGATTCAATTAGCTTTGTTTGAATGTGTTTGACTTTCATTTGATTCAATTAGCTTTGTAGAATGTATTTGACTTTTATTTGATTCAAATAGCTTTGTTTGAATGTGTTTGAATTTCATTTAATTCAATTTTCTTTGTAGAATGCATTTCACATTCATTTGATTTATATAGCTTTGTTTGAATGTGTTTGACTTTCATTTAAATTAAAAAGCTTTTTTTGAATGTGTTTGACTTTCATTTGATTCAATTAGCTTTGTAGAATGTATTTTACTTTTATTTTATTTAATTAGCTTTGTTTGAATTTTTTTTACTCTCATTTGATTCAAACAGCTTTGTTTGAATATGTTTGACTTTCATTTGATTCAATTAGCTTTGTAGAATGTATTTGACTTTTATTTGATTTAATTAGCTTTGTTTGAATGTGTTTGACTTTCATTTGATTCAATTAGCTTTGTAGAATGTATTTGACTTTCATTTGAATCAAATAACTTTGTTTGACTGTGTTGGACTTTCATTTGATTCAATTTGCTTTGTAGAATGTATTTGACTTTCATTTTCTTCAAATAGCTTTTGTTTTGAATGTGTTTGACTTTCATTTGATTCAATTAGCTTTGTAGAATGTATTTAGCTATTGTTTGAAGTGTTTGACATTTCATTTGATTTCAAAATTAGCTTTGTAGAATGTATTTGACTTTCATTTGATTCAAATAGCTTTGTTTGAATATGTTTGACTTTCATTTGATTCAATTAGCTTTGTAGAATGTATTTGACTTTTATTTGATTTAATTAGCTTTGTTTGAATGTGTTTGACTTTCATTTGATTCAATTAGCTTTGTAGAATGTATTTGACTTTCATTTGAATCAAATAACTTTGTTTGACTGTGTTGGACTTTCATTTGATTCAATTTGCTTTGTAGATGTATTTGACTTTCATTTTCTTCAAATAGCTTTGTTTGAATGTGTTTGACTTTCAATTGATTCAATTAGCTTTGTAGAATGTATTTTACTGTAATTTGATTCAAATAGCTTTGTTTGAATGTGTTTGAATTTCATTTAATTCAATTTGCTTTGTAGAATGCATTTCACTTTCATTTGATTTATATAGCTTTGTTTGAATGTGTTTGACTTTCATTTAAATTAAAAAGCTTTTTTTGAATGTGTTTGACTTTCATTTGATTTAAAAGACTTTGTTTGAATGTGTTTGACTTTCATTTGATTCAATTAGCTTTGTAGAATGTATTTTATTTTTATTTTATTTAATTAGCTTTGATTGAATTTATTTGACTCTCATTTGATTCAAACAGCTTTGTTTGAATGTGTTTGACTTTCATTTGATTCAATTAGCTTTGTAGAATGTATTTGACTTTCATTTGAATCAAATAACTTTGTTTGAATGTGTTTGACTTTCATTTGATTCAATTAGCTTTGTAGAATGTATTTTACTTTTATTTTATTTAATTAGCTTTGTTTGAATTTATTTTACTCTCATTTGATTCAAACAGCTTTGTTTGAAAATGTTTGACTTTTCATTTGATTCAATTAGCTTTGTAGAATGTATTTGACTTTTATTTGATTTAATTAGCTTTGTTTGAATGTGTTTGACTTTCATTTGATTCAATTAGCTTTGTAGAATGTATTTGACTTTCATTTGAATCAAATAACTTTGTTTGACTGTGTTGGACTTTCATTTGATTCAATTTGCTTTGTAGAATGTATTTGACTTTCATTTTCTTCAAATAGCTTTGTTTGAATGTGTTTGACTTTCATTTGATTCAATTAGCTTTGTAGAATGTATTTGACATTCATTTAATTAAAATAGCTTTGTTTGAACGTGTTTGACTTTCATTTGATTCAATTAGCTTTGTTTGAATGTGTTTTGACTTTCATTTGATTCAATTAGCTTTGTAGAATGTATTTGACTTTCATTTGATTCAAATAGCTTTGTTTGAATGTGTTTGAATTTCATTTAATTCAATTTTCTTTGTAGAATGCATTTCACATTCATTTGATTTATATAGCTTTGTTTAAATGTGTTTGACTTTCATTTAAATTAAAAAGCTTTTTTTGAATGTGTTTGACTTTCATTTGATTCAATTAGCTTTGTAGAATGTATTTTACTTTCATTTGAATCAAATAACTTTGTTTGAATGTGTTTGACTTTCATTTGATTCAATTAGCTTTGTAGAATGTATTTTACTTTTATTTTATTTAATTAGCTTTGTTTGAATTTATTTTACTCTCATTTGATTCAAACAGCTTTGTTTGAATATGTTTGACTTTCATTTGATTCAATTATCTTTGTAGAATGTATTTGACTTTTATTTGATTTAATTAGCTTTGTTTGAATGTGTTTGACTTTCATTTGATTCAATTAGCTTTGTAGAATGTATTTGACTTTCATTTGAATCAAATAACTTTGTTTGACTGTGTTGGACTTTCATTTGATTCAATTTGCTTTGTAGAATGTATTTGACTTTCATTTTCTTCAAATAGCTTTGTTTGAATGTGTTTGACTTTCATTTGATTCAATTAGCTTTGTAGAATGTATTTGACATTCATTTAATTAAAATAGCTTTGTTTGAACGTGTTTGATTTTCATTTGATTCAATTAGCTTTGTTTGAATGTGTTTGACTTTCATTTGATTCAATTAGCTTTGTAGAATGTATTTGACTTTTATTTGATTCAAATAGCTTTGTTTGAATGTGTTTGAATTTCATTTAATTCAATTTTCTTTGTAGAATGCATTTCACATTCATTTGATTTATATAGCTTTGTTTGAATGTGTTTGACTTTCATTTAAATTAAAAAGCTTTTTTTGAATGTGTTTGACTTTCATTTGATTCAATTAGCTTTGTAGAATGTATTTTACTTTTATTTTATTTAATTAGCTTTGTTTGAATTTTTTTTACTCTCATTTGATTCAAACAGCTTTGTTTGAATATGTTTGACTTTCATTTGATTCAATTAGCTTTGTAGAATGTATTTGACTTTTATTTGATTTAATTAGCTTTGTTTGAATGTGTTTGACTTTCATTTGATTCAATTAGCTTTGTAGAATGTATTTGACTTTCATTTGAATCAAATAACTTTGTTTGACTGTGTTGGACTTTCATTTGATTCAATTTGCTTTGTAGAATGTATTTGACTTTCATTTTCTTCAAATAGCTTTGTTTGAATGTGTTTGACTTTCATTTGATTCAATTAGCTTTGTAGAATGTATTTGACATTCATTTAATTAAAATAGCTTTGTTTGAACGTGTTTGACTTTCATTTGATTCAATTAGCTTTGTTTGAATGTGTTTGACTTTCATTTGATTCAATTAGCTTTGTAGAATGTATTTGACTTTCATTTGATTCAAATAGCTTTGTTTGAATATGTTTGACTTTCATTTGATTCAATTAGCTTTGTAGAATGTATTTGACTTTATTTGATTTAATTAGCTTTGTTTGAATGTGTTTGACTTTCATTTGATTCAATTAGCTTTGTAGAATGTATTTGACTTTCATTTGAATCAAATAACTTTGTTTGACTGTGTTGGACTTTCATTTGATTCAATTTGCTTTGTAGAATGTATTTGACTTTCATTTTCTTCAAATAGCTTTGTTTGAATGTGTTTGACTTTCATTTGATTCAATTAGCTTTGTAGAATGTATTTGACATTCATTTAATTAAAATAGCTTTGTTTGAACGTGTTTGACTTTCATTTGATTCAATTAGCTTTGTTTGAATGTGTTTGACTTTCATTTGATTCAATTAGCTTTGTAGAATGTATTTGACTTTCATTTGATTCAAATAGCTTTGTTTGAATGTGTTTGAATTTCATTTAATTCAATTTTCTTTGTAGAATGCATTTCACATTCATTTGATTTATATAGCTTTGTTTAAATGTGTTTGACTTTCATTTAAATTAAAAAAAGCTTTTTTTGAATGTGTTTGACTTTCATTTGATTCAATTAGCTTTGTAGAATGTATTTTACTTTCATTTGAATCAAATAACTTTGTTTGAATGTGTTTGACTTTCATTTGATTCAATTAGCTTTGTAGAATGTATTTTACTTTTATTTTATTTAATTAGCTTTGTTTGAATTTATTTTACTCTCATTTGATTCAAACAGCTTTGTTTGAATATGTTTGACTTTCATTTGATTCAATTATCTTTGTAGAATGTATTTGACTTTTATTTGATTTAATTAGCTTTGTTTGAATGTGTTTGACTTTCATTTGATTCAATTAGCTTTGTAGAATGTATTTGACTTTCATTTGAATCAAATAACTTTGTTTGACTGTGTTGGACTTTCATTTGATTCAATTTGCTTTGTAGAATGTATTTGACTTTCATTTTTCTTCAAATAGCTTTGTTTGAATGTGTTTTGACTTTCATTTGATTCAATTAGCTTTGTAGAATGTATTTGACATTCATTTAATTAAAATAGCTTTGTTTGAACGTGTTTGATTTTCATTTGATTCAATTAGCTTTGTTTGAATGTGTTTGACTTTCATTTGATTCAATTAGCTTTGTAGAATGTATTTGACTTTTATTTGATTCAAATAGCTTTGTTTGAATGTGTTTGAATTTCATTTAATTCAATTTTCTTTGTAGAATGCATTTCACATTCATTTGATTTATATAGCTTTGTTTGAATGTGTTTGACTTTCATTTAAATTAAAAAGCTTTTTTTGAATGTGTTTGACTTTCATTTGATTCAATTAGCTTTGTAGAATGTAATTTTTACTTTTATTTTATTTAAATTAGCTTTGTTTGAATTTTTTTTACTCTCATTTGATTCAAACAGCTTTGTTTGAATATGTTTGACTTTCATTTGATTCAATTAGCTTTGTAGAATGTATTTGACTTTTATTTGATTTAATTAGCTTTGTTTGAATGTGTTTGACTTTCATTTGATTCAATTAGCTTTGTAGAATGTATTTGACTTTCATTTGAATAAAATAACTTTGTTTGACTGTGTTGGACTTTCATTTGATTCAATTTGCTTTGTAGAATGTATTTGACTTTCATTTTCTTCAAATAGCTTTGTTTGAATGTGTTTGACTTTCATTTGATTCAATTAGCTTTGTAGAATGTATTTGACATTCATTTAATTAAAATAGCTTTGTTTGAACGTGTTTGACTTTCATTTGATTCAATTAGCTTTGTTTGAATGTGTTTGACTTTCATTTGATTCAATTAGCTTTGTAGAATGTATTTGACTTTCATTTGATTCAAATAGCTTTGTTTGAATGTGTTTGACTTTCAATTGATTCAATTAGCTTTGTAGAATGTATTTTACTGTAATTTGATTCAAATAGCTTTGTTTGAATGTGTTTGAATTTCATTTAATTCAATTTGCTTTGTAGAATGCATTTCACTTTCATTTGATTTATATAGCTTTGTTTGAATGTGTTTGACTTTCATTTAAATTAAAAAGCTTTTTTTGAATGTGTTTGACTTTCATTTGATTTAAAAGACTTTGTTTGAATGTGTTTGACTTTCATTTGATTCAATTAGCTTTGTAGAATGTATTTTATTTTTATTTTATTTAATTAGCTTTGATTGAATTTATTTGACTCTCATTTGATTCAAACAGCTTTGTTTGAATGTGTTTGACTTTCATTTGATTCAATTAGCTTTGTAGAATGTATTTGACTTTCATTTGAATCAAATAACTTTGTTTGAATGTGTTTGACTTTCATTTGATTCAATTAGCTTTGTAGAATGTATTTTACTTTTATTTTATTAATTAGCTTGTTTGAATTTATTTTACTTCATTTGATTCAAATAGCTTAGTTTGAATATGTTTGACTTTCATTTGATTCAATTAGCTTTGTAGAATGTATTTGACTTTTATTTGATTTAATTAGCTTTGTTTGAATGTGTTTGACTTTCATTTGATTCAATTAGCTTTGTAGAATGTATTTGACTTTCATTTGATTCAATTACTTTGTTTGAATGTGTTTGACTTTCATTTGATTCAATTAGCTTTGTAGAATGTATTTTACTTTTATTTTTTTTGCTTTTTTGAATTTATTTTACTTCAAATTAGCTTTGTTTGAATGTGTTTGATTTTCATTTGATTCAATTAGCTTTGTAGAATGTATTTGACTTTTATTTGATTTAATTAGCTTTGTTTGAATGTGTTTGACTTTCATTTGATTCAATTAGCTTTGTAGAATGTATTTGACTTTCATTTGAATCAAATAACTTTGTTTGACTGTGTTGGACTTTCATTTGATTCAATTTGCTTTGTAGAATGTATTTGACTTTTCATTTTCTTCAAATAGCTTTGTTTGAATGTGTTTGACTTTCATTTGATTCAATTAGCTTTGTAGAATGTATTTGACATTCATTTAATTAAAATAGCTTTGTTTGAACGTGTTTGACTTTCATTTGATTCAATTAGCTTTGTTTGAATGTGTTTGACTTTCATTTGATTCAATTAGCTTTGTAGAATGTATTTGACTTTCATTTGATTCAAATAGCTTTGTTTGAATGTGTTTTGAATTTCATTTAATTCAATTTTCTTTGTAGAATGCATTTCCATTCATTTGATTTATATAGCTTTGTTTAAATGTGTTTGACTTTCATTTAAATTAAAAAGCTTTTTTTTGAATGTGTTTGACTTTCATTTGATTCAATTAGCTTTGTAGAATGTATTTTACTTTCATTTGAATCAAATAACTTTGTTTGAATGTGTTTTGACTTTCATTTGAATTCAATTAGCTTTGTAGAATGTATTTTACTTTATTTTATTTAATTAGCTTTGTTTGAATTTATTTTACTCTCATTTGATTCAAACAGCTTTGTTTGAATATGTTTGACTTTCATTTGATTCAATTATCTTTGTAGAATGTATTTGACTTTTATTTGATTTAATTTAGCTTTGTTTGAATGTGTTTTGACTTTCATTTTGATTCAATTAGCTTTGTAGAATGTATTTGACTTTCATTTGAATCAAATAACTTTTGTTTGACTGTGTTGGACTTTCATTTGATTCAATTTGCTTTGTAGAATGTATTTGACTTTCATTTTCTTCAAATAGCTTTGTTTGAATGTGTTTGACTTTCATTTGATTCAATTAGCTTTGTAGAATGTATTTGACATTCATTTAATTAAAATAGCTTTGTTTGAACGTGTTTGATTTCATTTGATTCAATTAGCTTTGTTTGAATGTGTTTGACTTTCATTTGATTCAATTAGCTTTGTAGAATGTATTTGACTTTTATTTGATTCAAAATAGCTTTGGTTTGAATGTGTTTGAATTTCATTTAATTCAATTTTCTTTGTAGAATGCATTTCACATTCATTTGATTTATATAGCTTTGTTTGAATGTGTTTGACTTTCATTTAAATTAAAAAAGCTTTTTTTTTGAATGTGTTTTGACCTTTCATTTGATTCAATAGCTTTGTGAATGTATTTTACTTTCATTTGATTTAATTAGCTTTGTTTGAATTTTTTTTTTATTTTTTTTGATTCAAAGCTTTGTTTGAATATGTTTGACTTTCATTTGATTCAATTAGCTTTGTAGAATGTATTTGACTTTTATTTGATTTAATTAGCTTTGTTTGAATGTTTTACTTTATTTGATTAATTAGCTTTGTTGAATGTATTTGACTTTCATTTGAATTCAATAAGCTTTGTTTGAATGTGTTTGACTTTCATTTGATTCAATTTGCTTTGTAGAATGTATTTGACTTTCATTTTTTCAAATAGTTTGTTTGAATGTGTTTGACTTTCATTTATTCAATTAGCTTTGTAGAATGTATTTGACTTTCATTTAATTAATTAGCTTTGTTTGAATGTATTTTTGAAACTTCATTTGATTCAATTAGCTTTGTTTGAAAATGTGTTTGACTTTCATTTGATTCAATTAGCTTTCTGATTAGATATGTAATTTGACCTTTTATTTGTATTTAATTAGCTTTTTGTTTGAATGTGTTTGACTTCTCATTTGATTCAATTAGCTTTGTAGAATGTATTTGACTTTCATTTGAATTCAAATAACTTTGTTTGACTTGTGTTGAACTTTCATTTGATTCAAATTTGCTTTGTAGAATGTATTTGACTTTCATTTTCTTCAAATAGCTTTGTTTGAATGTGTTTGACTTTCATTTGATTCAATTAGCTTTGTAGAATGTATTTGACATTCCATTTAATTAAAATAGCTTTGTTTGAACGTGTTTGACTTTCATTTGATTCAATTAGCTTTGTTTGAATGTGTTTGACTTTCATTTGATTCAATTAGCTTTGTAGAATGTATTTGACTTTTATTTGATTCAAATAGCTTTGTTTGAATGTGTTTGAATTTCATTTAATTCAATTTTCTTTGTAGAATGCATTTTCACATTCATTTTGATTTTATATAGCTTTGTTTGAATGTGTTTGACTTTCATTTAAATTAAAAAGCTTTTTTTGTTTTTTTTTTTTTTTTGTTTTTTCTTTTCTTTTTGAATTGTGTTTGACTTTCATTTGATTCAATTAGCTTTGTAGAATGTATTTTACTTTTATTTTATTTAAATTAGCTTTGTTTGAATTTTTTTTACTCTCATTTGATTCAAAACAGCTTTTGTTTGAATATGTTTGACTTTCATTTGATTCAATTAGCTTTGTAGAATGTATTTGACTTTTATTTGATTTAATTAGCTTTGTTTGAATGTGTTTGACTTTCATTTGATTCAATTAGCTTTGTAGAATGTACTTTGACTTTTCATTTTGAATCAAATAACTTTGTTTGACTGTGTTGGACTTTCATTTGATTCAATTTGCTTTGTAGAATGTATTTGACTTTCATTTTCTTCAAATAGCTTTGTTTGAATGTGTTTGACTTTCATTTGATTCAATTAGCTTTGTAGAATGTATTTGACATTCATTTAATTAAAATAGCTTTGTTTGAACGTGTTTGATTTTCATTTGATTCAATTAGCTTTTGTTTGAATGTGTTTGACTTTCATTTGATTCAATTAGCTTTGTTAGAATGTATTTGACTTTTATTTGATTCAAATAGCTTTGTTTGAATGTGTTTGAATTTCATTTAATTCAATTTTCTTTGTAGAATGCATTTCACATTCATTTGATTTATATAGCTTTGTTTGAATGTGTTTGACTTTCATTTAAATTAAAAAGCTTTTTTTTTGAATGTGTTTGACTTTCATTTGATTCAATTAGCTTTGTTAGAAATGTATTTTACTTTTATTTTTATTTAATTAGCTTTGTTTGAATTTTTTTTACTCTCATTTGATTCAAACAGCTTTGTTTGAATATGTTTTGACTTTCATTTGATTCAATTAGCTTTGTAGAATGTATTTGACTTTTATTTGATTTAATAGCTTTGTGTTGAATGTGTTTGACTTTCATTTGATTCAATTAGCTTTGTAGAATGTATTTGACTTTCATTTGAATCAAATAACTTTGTTTGACTGTGTTGACTTTCATTTGATTCAATTTGCTTTGTAGAATGTATTTGACTTTCATTTTCTTCAAATAGCTTTGTTTGAATGTGTTTGACTTTCATTTGATTCAATTAGCTTTGTAGAATGTATTTGACATTCATTTAATTAAAATAGCTTTTTTGAACGTGTTTGACTTTCATTTGATTCAATTAGCTTTGTTTGAATGTGTTTGACTTTCATTTGATTCAATTAGCTTTGTAGAATGTATTTGACTTTCATTTGATTCAAATAGCTTGTTTGAATGTGTTTGACTTTCAATTGATTCAATTAGCTTTGTAGAATGTATTTTACTGTAATTTGATTCAAATAGCTTTGTTTGAATGTGTTTGAATTTCATTTAATTCAATTTGCTTTGTAGAATGCATTTCACTTTCATTTGATTTATAGCTTTGTTTGAATGTGTTTGACTTTCATTTAAATTAAAAAGCTTTTTTTGAATGTGTTTGACTTTCATTTGATTTAAAAGACTTTGTTTGAATGTGTTTGACTTTCATTTGATTCAATTAGCTTTGTAGAATGTATTTTATTTTATTTTATTTAATTAGCTTTGATTGAATTTATTTGACTCTCATTTGATTCAAACAGCTTTGTTTGAATGTGTTTGACTTTCATTTGATTCAATTAGCTTTGTAGAATGTATTTGACTTTCATTTGAATCAAATAACTTTGTTTGAATGTGTTTGACTTTCATTTGATTCAATTAGCTTTGTAGAATGTATTTTACAATTAGCTTTGTTTGTTTGGCTTGACTTTCATTTGATTCAATTAGCTTTGTAGAATGTATTTGACTTTTATTTGATTTAATAGCTTTGTTTGAATGTGTTTGACTTTCATTTGATTCAATTAGCTTTGTAGAATGTATTTGACTTTCATTTGAGCTTTGACTTTCATTTGATTCAATTAGCTTTGTAGAATGTATTTGACTTTCATTTGATTCAAATAGCTTTGTTTGAATGTGTTTGACTTTCATTTGATTCAATTAGCTTTGTAGAATGTATTTGACCTTTGATTTGATTCGCTTTGACTTTCATTTGAACTTTGTTTGACTGTGTTGACTTTCATTTGATTCAATTTGCTTTGTAGAATGTATTTGACTTTCATTTTCTTCAAATAGCTTTGTTTGAATGTGTTTGACTTTCATTTGATTCAATTAGCTTTGTAGAATGTATTTGACATTCATTTAATTAAATAGCTTTGTTTGAATTTGACTTTCATTTGATTCAATTAGCTTTGTTGAATGTGTTTGACTTTCATTTGATTCAATTAGCTTTGTAGAATGTATTTGACTTTCATTTGATTCAAATAGCTTTGTTTGAATGTGTTTGACTTTCAATTGATTCAATTAGCTTTGTAGAATGTATTTTACTGTAATTTGATTCAAATAGCTTTGTTTGAATGTTTGAATTTCATTTAATTCAATTTGCTTTGTAGAATGCATTTCACTTTCATTTGATTTATATAGCTTTGTTTGAATGTGTTTGACTTTCATTTAAATTAAAAAGCTTTTTTGAATGTGTTTGACTTTCATTTGATTTTTTGTTTGAATGTGTTTGACTTTCATTTGATTCAATTAGCTTTGTAGAATGTATTTTATTTTTATTTTATTTAATTAGCTTTGATTGAATTATTTGACTCTCATTTGATTCAAACAGCTTTGTTTGAATGTGTTTGACTTTCATTTTGATTCAATTAGCTTTGTAGAATGTATTTGACTTTCATTTGAATCAAATAACTTTGTTTGAATGTGTTTGACTTTCATTTGATTCAATTAGCTTTGTAGAATGTATTTTACTTTTTTTATTTAATTAGCTTTGTTTGAATTTATTTTACTCTCATTTGATTCAAACAGCTTTGTTTGAAAATGTTTGACTTTCATTTGATTCAATTAGCTTTGTAGAATGTATTTGACTTTTATTTGATTTAATTAGCTTTGTTTGAATGTGTTTGACTTTCATTTGATTCAATTAGCTTTGTAGAATGTATTTGACTTTCATTTGAATCAAATAACTTTGTTTGACTGTGTTGACTTTCATTTGATTCAATTTGCTTTGTAGAATGTATTTGACTTTCATTTTCTTCAAATAGCTTTGTTTGAATGTGTTTGACTTTCATTTGATTCAATTAGCTTTGTAGAATGTATTTGACATTCATTTAATTAAAATAGCTTTGTTTGAACGTGTTTGACTTTCATTTGATTCAATTAGCTTTGTTTGAATGTGTTTGACTTTCATTTGATTCAATTAGCTTTGTAGAATGTATTTGACTTTCATTTGATTCAAATAGCTTTGTTTGAATGTGTTTGAATTTCATTTAATTCAATTTTCTTTGTAGAATGCATTTCACATTCATTTGATTTATATAGCTTTGTTTGAATGTGTTTGACTTTCATTTAAATTAAAAAGCTTTTTTTGAATGTGTTTGACTTTCATTTGATTCAATTAGCTTTGTAGAATGTATTTTACTTTCATTTGCTTTGTTTGAATGTGTTTGACTTTCATTTGATTCAATTAGCTTTGTAGAATGTATTTTACTTTTATTTTATTTAATTAGCTTTGTTTGAATTTATTTTACTCTCATTTGATTCAAACAGCTTTGTTTGAATATGTTTGACTTTCATTTGATTCAATTAGCTTTGTAGAATGTATTTGACTTTTATTTGATTTAATTAGCTTTGTTTGAATGTGTTTGACTTTCATTTGATTCAATTAGCTTTGTAGAATGTATTTGACTTTCATTTGAATCAAATAACTTTGTTTGACTGTGTTGGACTTTCATTTGATTCAATTTGCTTTGTAGAATGTATTTGACTTTCATTTTCTTCAAATAGCTTTGTTTGAATGTGTTTGACTTTCATTTGATTCAATTAGCTTTGTAGAATGTATTTGACATTCATTTAATTAAAATAGCTTTGTTTGAACGTGTTTGATTTCATTTGATTCAATTAGCTTTGTTTGAATGTGTTTGACTTTCATTTGATTCAATTAGCTTTGTAGAATGTATTTGACTTTTATTTGATTCAAATAGCTTTGTTTGAATGTTTGAATTTCATTTAATTCAATTTTTTTGTAGAATGCATTTCACTTTCATTTGATTATATAGCTTTGTTTGAATGTGTTTGACTTTCATTTAAATTAAAAAGCTTTTTTTGAATGTGTTTGACTTTCATTTGATTCAATTAGCTTTGTAGAATGTATTTTACTTTTATTTTATTTAATTAGCTTTGTTTGAATTTTTTTACTCTCATTTGATTCAAAAGCTTTGTTTGAATATGTTTGACTTTCATTTGATTCAATTAGCTTTGTAGAATGTATTTGACTTTTATTTGATTTAATTAGCTTTGTTTGAATGTGTTTGACTTTCATTTGATTCAATTAGCTTTGTAGAATGTATTTGACTTTCATTTGAATCAAATAACTTTGTTTGACTGTGTTTGACTTTCATTTGATTCAATTTGCTTTGTAGAATGTATTTGACTTTCATTTTCTTCAAATAGCTTTGTTTGAATGTGTTTGACTTTCATTTGATTCAATTAGCTTTGTAGAATGTATTTGTATTGAATTTGACTTTCATTTGATTCAATTAGCTTTGTTTGAATGTGTTTGACTTTCATTTGAATTAGCTTTGTAGAATGTATTTGACTTTCATTTGATTCAAATAGCTTTGTTTGTGTTTGACTTTCATTTGATTCAATTTGTAGAATGTATTTGTTTGATTTAATTAGCTTTGTTTGAATGTGTTTGACTTTCATTTGATTCAATTAGCTTTGTAGAATGTATTTGACTTTCATTTGCTTTGTTTGTGTGTTGACTTTCATTTGATTCAATTTGCTTTGTAGAATGTTTGTTCAAATAGCTTTGTTTGAATGTGTTTGACTTTCAATTGATTCAATTAGCTTTGTAGAATGTATTTTACTTTGATTCAATAGCTTTGTTTGAATGTGTTTGAATTTCATTTAATTCAATTTGCTTTGTAGAATGCATTTCACTTTCATTTGATTTATATAGCTTTGTTTGAATGTGTTTGACTTTCATTTAAATTAAAAAGCTTTTTTTGAATGTTTGACTTTCATTTGATTTTTTGTTTGAATGTGTTTGACTTTCATTTGATTCAATTAGCTTTGTAGAATGTATTTACTTTTATTTTATTTAATTAGCTTTGTTTGAATTTATTTGACTCTCATTTGATTCAAACAGCTTTGTTTGAATGTGTTTGACTTTCATTTGATTCAATTAGCTTTGTAGAATGTATTTGACTTTCATTTGAATCAAATAACTTTGTTTGAATGTGTTTGACTTTCATTTGATTCAATTAGCTTTGTAGAATGTATTTTACTTTTTTTTATTTAATTAGCTTTGTTTGAATTTATTTTACTCTCATTTGATTCAAACAGCTTTGTTTGAATGTTTGACTTTCATTTGATTCAATTAGCTTTGTAGAATGTATTTGACTTTTATTTGATTTAATTAGCTTTGTTTGAATGTGTTTGACTTTCATTTGATTCAATTAGCTTTGTAGAATGTATTTGACTTTCATTTGAATCAAATACTTTGTTTGACTGTGTTTGACTTTCATTTGATTCAATTTGCTTTGTAGAATGTATTTGACTTTCATTTTCTTCAAATAGCTTTGTTTGAATGTGTTTGACTTTCATTTGATTCAATTAGCTTTGTAGAATGTATTTGACATTCATTTAATTAAATAGCTTTGTTTTGTTTGACTTTCATTTGATTCAATTAGCTTTGTTGAATGTGTTTGACTTTCATTTGATTCAATTAGCACTTTTTTTTTCTTGTTTGTTTTTTTTGAATTTGACTTTCATTTTGTTTTGAATGTGTTTGATTTGTTTGCTTTTTTTGTAGAATGTATTTTACTTTTATTTTATTTAATTAGCTTTGTTTGAATTTATTTACTCTCATTTGATTCAAACAGCTTTGACTTTCATTTGATTCAATTAGCTTTGTAGAATGTATTTGACTTTTATTTGATTAATTAGCTTTGTTTGAATGTGTTTGACTTTCATTTGATTCAATTAGCTTTGTAGAATGTATTTGACTTTCATTTGAATCAAATAACTTTGTTTGACTGTGTTTGACTTTCATTTGATTCAATTTGCTTTGTAGAATGTATTTGACTTTCATTTTCTTCAAATAGCTTTGTTTGAATGTGTTTGACTTTCATTTGATTCAATTAGCTTTGTAGAATGTATTTGACATTCATTTAATTAAAATAGCTTTTTTGAATTTGACTTTCATTTGATTCAAATTAGCTTTGTTTGAATGTGTTTGACTTTCATTTGATTCAATTAGCTTTGTAGAATGTATTTGACTTTTATTTGATTCAAATAGCTTTGTTTGAATGTGTTTGAATTTCATTTAATTCAATTTGCTTTGTAGAATGCATTTCACTTTCATTTGATTTATATAGCTTTGTTTGAATGTGTTTGACTTTCATTTAAATTAAAAAGCTTTTTTTGAATGTTTGACTTTCATTTGATTCAATTAGCTTTGTAGAATGTATTTACTTTTATTTTATTTAATTAGCTTTGTTTGTCATTTGATTCAAAAGCTTTGTTTGAATGTGTTTGACTTTCATTTGATTCAATTAGCTTTGTAGAATGTATTTGACTTTTATTTGATTAATAGCTTTGTTTGAATGTGTTTGACTTTCATTTGATTCAATTAGCTTTGTAGAATGTATTTGACTTTCATTTGAATCAAATAACTTTGTTTGACTGTGTTGACTTTCATTTGATTCAATTTGCTTTGTAGAATGTATTTGACTTTCATTTCTTCAAATAGCTTTGTTTGAATGTGTTGACTTTCATTTGATTCAATTAGCTTTGTTTGAGCTTTGTTTGAATTGACTTTCATTTGATTCAATTAGCTTTGTTTGAATGTGTTTGACTTTCATTTGATTCAATTAGCTTTGTAGAATGTATTGACTTTCATTTGATTTAGCTTTGTTTGAATGTGTTTGACTTTCATTTGATTCAATTAGCTTTGTAGAATGTATTTGACTTTATTTGATTTAATTAGCTTTGTTTGAATGTGTTTGACTTTCATTTGATTCAATTAGCTTTGTAGAATGTATTTGACTTTCATTTGAATCAAATAACTTTGTTTGACTGTGTTTGACTTTCATTTGATTCAATTTGCTTTGTAGAATGTATTTGACTTTCATTTTCTTCAAATAGCTTTGTTTGAATGTGTTTGACTTTCATTTGATTCAATTAGCTTTGTAGAATGTATTTGACATTCATTTAATTAAAATAGCTTTGTTTGAACGTGTTTGACTTTCATTTGATTCAATTAGCTTTGTTTGAATGTGTTTGACTTTCATTTGATTCAATTAGCTTTGTAGAATGTATTTGACTTTTCATTTGATTCAAATAGCTTTGTTTGAATGTGTTTGAATTTCATTTAATTCAATTTTCTTTGTAGAATGCATTTCACTTTCATTTGATTTATATAGCTTTTTGAATGTGTTTGACTTTCATTTAAATTAAAAGCTTTTTTTGAATGTTTGACTTTCATTTGATTCAATTAGCTTTGTAGAATGATTTGCTTTGTTTGAATGTGTTTGACTTTCATTTGATTCAATTAGCTTTGTAGAATGTATTTTTATTTTATTTAATTAGCTTTGTTTGACTCTCATTTGATTCAAACAGCTTTGTTTGAATATGTTTGACTTTCATTTGATTCAATTAGCTTTGTAGAATGTATTTGACATTAGCTTTGTTTGAATGTGTTTGACTTTCATTTGATTCAATTAGCTTTGTAGAATGTATTTGACTTTCATTTGAATCAAATAACTTTGTTTGACTGTGTTGACTTTCATTTGATTCAATTTGCTTTGTAGAATGTATTTGACTTCATTTTCTTCAAATAGCTTTGTTTGAATGTGTTTGACTTTCATTTGATTCAATTAGCTTTGTAGAATGTATTTGACATTCATTTAATTAAAATAGCTTTGTTTGAATTTGACTTTCATTTGATTCAATTAGCTTTGTTTGAATGTGTTTGACTTTCATTTGATTCAATTAGCTTTGTAGAATGTATTTGACTTTATTTGATTCAAATAGCTTTGTTTGAATGTGTTTGAATTTCATTTAATTCAATTTTCTTTGTAGAATGCATTTCACTTTCATTTGATTTATATAGCTTTGTTTGAATGTGTTTGACTTTCATTTAAATTAAAAAGCTTTTTTTGAATGTGTTTGACTTTCATTTGATTCAATTAGCTTTGTAGAATGTATTTTACTTTTATTTTATTTAATTAGCTTGTTTGAATTTTTTGACTCTCATTTGATTCAAACAGCTTTGTTTGAATATGTTTGACTTTCATTTGATTCAATTAGCTTTGTAGAATGTATTTGACTTTTATTTGATTTAATTAGCTTTGTTTGAATGTGTTTGACTTTCATTTGATTCAATTAGCTTTGTAGAATGTATTTGACTTTCATTTGAATCAAATAACTTTGTTTGACTGTGTTGACTTTCATTTGATTCAATTTGCTTTGTAGAATGTATTTGACTTTCATTTTCTTCAAATAGCTTTGTTTGAATGTGTTTGACTTTCATTTGATTCAATTAGCTTTGTAGAATGTATTTGACATTCATTTAATTAAAATAGCTTTGTTTGAATTTGACTTCATTTGGCTTTGTTTGAATGTGTTTGACTTTCATTTGATTCAATTAGCTTTGTAGAATGTATTTGACTTTCATTTGATTCAAATAGCTTTGTTTGAATGTGTTTGACTTTCAATTGATTCAATTAGCTTTGTAGAATGTATTTTACTGTCATTTGATTCAAATAGCTTTGTTTGAATGTGTTTGAATTTCATTTAATTCAATTTGCTTTGTAGAATGCATTTCACTTTCATTTGATTTATATAGCTTTGTTTGAATGTGTTTGACTTTCATTTAAATTAAAAAGCTTTTTTGAATGTGTTTGACTTTCATTTGATTTAAAAGACTTTGTTTGAATGTGTTTGACTTTCATTTGATTCAATTAGCTTTGTAGAATGTATTTTATTTTTATTTTATTTAATTAGCTTTGTTTGAATTTATTTGACTCTCATTTGATTCAAACAGCTTTTTGAATGTGTTTGACTTTCATTTGATTCAATTAGCTTTGTAGAATGTATTTGACTTTCATTTGTTTGTTTGAATGTGTTTGACTTTCATTTGATTCAATTAGCTTTGTAGAATGATTGTTGAGCACTTTCATTTGATTCAATTAGCTTTGTAGAATGTATTTGACTTAGCTTTGTTTGAATTTGATTAGCTTTGACTTTCATTTGAGCTTTGTTTGAATGTGTTTGACTTTCATTTGATTCAATTAGCTTTGTTGTATTTGACTTTCATTTGATTCAAATAGCTTTGTTTGAATTGTTTGACTTTCATTTGATTCAATTTTTGTAGAATGTATTTGACTTTTATTTGATTTAATTAGCTTTGTTTGAATTGTTGACTTTCATTTGATTCAATTAGCTTTGTAGAATGTATTTGACTTTCATTTGAATCAAATAACTTTGTTTGACTGTGTTGACTTTCATTTGATTCAATTTGCTTTGTAGAATGTTTGACTTTCATTTTCTTCAAATAGCTTTGTTTGAATGTTTGACTTTCATTTGATTCAATTAGCTTTGTAGAATGTATTTGACATTCATTTAATTAAAATAGCTTTGTTTTGTTTGACTTTCATTTGATTCAATAGCTTTGTTTGAATGTGTTTGACTTTCATTTGATTCAATTAGCAATGTATTTGACTTTCATTTGATTTAGCTTTGATTTTTAGCTTTGTAGAATGTATTTTTGTTTGATTCAAATAGCTTGAATGTTTGAATTTCATTTAATTCAATTTGCTTTGTAGAATGAAATGTGTTTGAAAAGCCTTGTTTGATTGAATGAGCTTGACTTCATTTGAGCTTTGTTTGAATGTGTTTGACTTTCATTTGATTCAATTAGCTTTGACTTTCATTTGAATGTGTTTGACTTTCATTTGATTCAATTAGCTTTGTAGAATGTATTTTACTTTTATTTATTTAATTAGCTTTGTTTGAATTTATTTTACTCTCATTTGATTCAAAAGCTTTTTTGTGTTTGACTTTCATTTGATTCAATTAGCTTTGTAGAATGTATTTGACTTTTATTTGATTTAATTAGCTTTGTTTGAATGTGTTTGACTTTCATTTGATTCAATTAGCTTTGTAGAATGTATTTGACTTTCATTTGAATCAAATAACTTTGTTTGACTGTGTTGACTTTCATTTGATTCAATTTGCTTTGTAGAATGTATTTGACTTTCATTTTCTTCAAATAGCTTTGTTTGAATGTGTTTGACTTTCATTTGATTCAATTAGCTTTGTAGAATGTATTTGACATTCATTTAATTAAAATAGCTTTGTTTGAATGTGTTTGACTTTCATTTGATTCAATAGCTTTGTTTGAATGTGTTTGACTTTCATTTGATTCAATTAGCTTTGTAGAATGTATTTGACTTTCATTTGATTCAAATAGCTTTGTTTGAATGTGTTTGAATTTCATTTAATTCAATTTTCTTTGTAGAATGCATTTCACTTTCATTTGATTTATATAGCTTTGTTTGAATGTGTTTGACTTTCATTTAAATTAAAAAGCTTTTTTTGAATGTGTTTGACTTTCATTTGATTCATTAGCATGTTTGTAGAATGTGATTTTAGCTTTTTATTTTATTTAATTAGCTTTGTTTGTTTGATTAGCTTTGTTTGAATTGTTTGACTTTCAATTCCTTTGTAGAATGTATTTGACTTTTATTTGATTTAATTAGCTTTGTTTGAATGTGTTTGACTTTCATTTGATTCAATTAGCTTTGTAGAATGTATTTGACTTTCATTTGAATCAAATAACTTTGTTTGACTGTGTTGACTTTCATTTTTCAATTTGCTTTGTAGAATGTATTTGACTTTCATTTTCTTCAAATAGCTTTGTTTGAATGTGTTTGACTTTCATTTGATTCAATTAGCTTTGTAGAATGTATTTGACATTCATTTAATTAAAATAGCTTTGTTTGAATTTGATTTTCATTTGATTCAATTAGCTTTGTTTGAATGTGTTTGACTTTCATTTGATTCAATTAGCTTTGTAGAATGTATTTGACTTTATTTGATTCAAATAGCTTTGTTTGAATGTGTTTGAATTTCATTTAATTCAATTTCTTTGTAGAATGCATTTCACTTTCATTTGATTTATATAGCTTTGTTTGAATGTGTTTGACTTTCATTAAATTTAAAAAGCTTTTTTGAATGTGTTTGACTTTCATTTGATTCAATTAGCTTTGTAGAATGTATTTTACTTTTATTTTATTTAATTAGCTTTGTTTGAATTTTACTCTCATTTGATTCAAACAGCTTTGTTTGAATGTGTTTGACTTTCATTTGATTCAATTAGCTTTGTAGAATGTATTTGACTTTTATTTGATTTAATTAGCTTTGTTTGAATGTGTTTGACTTTCATTTGATTCAATTAGCTTTGTAGAATGTATTTGACTTTCATTTGAATCAAATAACTTTGTTTGACTGTGTTGACTTTCATTTGATTCAATTTGCTTTGTAGAATGTATTTGACTTTCATTTTCTTCAAATAGCTTTGTTTGAATGTGTTTGACTTTCATTTGATTCAATTAGCTTTGTAGAATGTATTTGACATTCATTTAATTAAAATAGCTTTTTGAACGTGTTTGACTTTCATTTGATTCAATTAGCTTTGTTTGAATGTGTTTGACTTTCATTTGATTCAATTAGCTTTGTAGAATGTATTTGACTTTCATTTGATTCAAATAGCTTTGTTTGAATGTGTTTGACTTTCAATTGATTCAATTAGCTTTGTAGAATGTATTTTACTGTCATTTGATTCAAATAGCTTTGTTTGAATGTGTTTGAATTTCATTTATTCAATTTGCTTTGTAGAATGCATTTCACTTTCATTTGATTTATATAGCTTTGTTTGAATGTGTTTGACTTTCATTTAATTAAAAAGCTTTTTTGAATGTGTTTGACTTTCATTTGATTTAAAAGCTTTTTTGAATGTGTTTGACTTTCATTTGATTCAATTAGCTTTGTAGAATGTATTTTATTTTATTTTATTTAATTAGCTTTGTTGAATTATTTGACTCTCATTTGATTCAAACAGCTTTGTTTGAATGTGTTTGACTTTCATTTGATTCAATTATAGAATGTATTTGACTTTCATTTGCTTTGTTTGAATTGACTTTCATTTGATTCAATTAGCTTTGTAGAATGATTAGTTTGTTTGATTCCACTTTCATTTTGATTCAATTATTGTTTGATTTTTTTGAATGTGTTTGACTTTCATTTGATTCAATTAGCTTGTAGAATGTATTTGACTTTCATTTGATTCAATTAGCTTTGTTTGAATGTGTTTGACTTTCATTTGATTTCAATTAGCTTTGTAGAATGTATTTGACTTTCATTTGATTTCAAATTAGCTTTGTTTGATGTTTGACTTTCATTTGATTCAATTAGCTTTGTAGAATGTATTTGACTTTTATTTGGCTTTGTTT
>NW_018743837.1:0-19892 GCF_001683475.1 Chenopodium quinoa | reverse complement strand
TTGATTTAATTTGCTTTGTAGAATGCTTTTTACTTTCATATGATTTTATAGCTTTGTTTGAATGTGTTTGATTTTAATTTAAATTAAAAAGCTTTTTTTGAATGTGTTTGACTTTCATTTGATTTAAAAGGCTTTGTTTTAAATGTGTTTGACTTTTAATTTGATTCAATTAGCTTTGTAGAATGTATTTTACTTTTATTTGATTTAATTAGCTTTGTGTGAATGCATTTGACTCTCATTTGATTCAATTAGCTTTGTTTAAATGTGTTTGACTTTTAATTTGATTCAATTAGCTTTGTAGAATGTATTTTACTTTAATTTGATTTAATTAGCTTTGTGTGAATGCATTTGACTCTCATTTGATTCAATTAGCTTTGTTTGAATGTGTTTGATTTTCATTTGATTCAATTAGCTTTGTAGAATGTATTTGACTTTCATTTGATTCAAATAGCTTTATTTGAATGTGTTTGACTTTCAATTGATTCAATTAGCTTTGTAGAATGTATTTGACTTTTATTTGATTTAATTTGCTTTGTTTGAATGTATTTGACTCATTTGATTCAAATAGATTTGTAGAATGTATTTGACTTTCATTTGATTCAAATAGCTTTGTAGAATGTATTTGACTTTCATTTGATTTAAATAGCTTTGTAGAATGCATTTCACTTTCATTTGATTTATATAGCTTTGTTTGAATGTGTTTGATTTTAATTTAAATTAAAAAGCTTTTTTTTGAATTTGTTTGACTTTCATTTGATTTAAAATGATTTGTTTAAATGTGTTTGACTTTTAATTTGATTCAATTAGCTTTGTAGAATGTATTTTACTTTAATTTGATTTAATTAGCTTTGTGTGAATGCATTTGACTCTCATTTGATTCAATTAGCTTTGTTTGAATGTGTTTGACTTTCATTTGATTCAATTAGCTTTGTGAATGTATTTTACTTTAATTTGATTTAATTAGCTTTGTTTGAATATTTGACTCTCATTTGATTCAAATAGCTTTGTTTGAATGTTTGAGTTTCATTTGATTCAAATAGCTTTGTTTGAATGTGTTTGACTTTCATTTGATTTAAAAGGCATTGTTTTAATGTGTTTGACTTTCATTTGATTCAATTAGCTTCGTAGAATGTATTTGACTTTATTTGATTCAATTAGTTTTGTAGAATGTATTTGACTTTTATTTGATTCAATTAGTTTTGTAGAATGTATTTGACTTTCATTTGATTCGAAATATTTGTTTGAAGGTGTTTGACTTTCATTTGATTTAAAAGGCATTGTTTTAATGTGTTTGACTTTCATTTGATTCAATTAGCTTCGTAGAATGTATTTGACTTTCATTTGATTCAAATAGCTATGTTTGAATGTGTTTGACTTTCATTTGATTCAATTTGCTTTGTAGAATGCATTTCACTACCATTTGATTTAAATAACTTTGTTTGAATGTGTTTGACTTTCATTTGATACAATTAGCTTTGTAGAACGTATTTGACTTTTTCATTTGATTAAATAGATTTGTAGGAATGTGATTGACTTTCATTTAATTCAATCAGCTTTGTAGAATGTATTTGACTTCCATTTGATTTAAATAGCTTTGTTTGAATGTGTTTGACTTTCATTTGATCCAATTAGCTTTGTAGAATGTATTTTACTTTCATTTGATTCAAATAGCTTTGTTTGAATGTGTTTGACTTTCATTTGATTTAATTTGCTTTGTAGAATGCATTTCACTTTCATATGATTTATATAGCTTTGTTTGAATGTGTTTGATTTTAATTTAAATTAAAAAGCTTTTTTTGAATGTGTTTGACTTTCATTTGATTTAAAAGGCTTTGTTTAAATGTGTTTGACTTTTAATTTGATTCAATTAGCTTTGTAGAATGTATTTTACTTTTATTTGATTTAATTAGCTTTGTGTGAATGCATTTGACTCTCATTTGATTCAATTAGCTTTGTTTAAATGTGTTTGACTTTTATTTGATTTAATTTGCTTTGTTTGAATGTATTTGACTCTCATTTTATTCAAATAGCTTTGTAGAATGTATTTGACTTTCATTTGATTCAAATAGCTATGTAGAATGTATTTGACTTTCATTTGATTCAAATAGCTTTGTTTGAATGTGATTGACTTTCATTTGATTCAATTAGCTTTGTAGAATATATTTGACTTTCATTTGATTCAATTAGCTTTGTTTGAAAGTGTTTGACTTTCATTTGATTCTTTAGCTTTGCTTGAATGTGTTTGACTTTCATTTAATTCAATTAGCATTGTAGAATGTATTTAACTTTCATTTGAATAAAATAACTTTGTTTGAATGTGTTTGACTTTCATTTGATTCAATTAGCTTTGTAGAATGTATTTGACTTTCATTTGATTCAAATAGCTTTGTTTGAATGTGTTTGACTTTCATTTGATTCAATTAGCTTTGTGAATGTATTTGACTTTCATTTAAATTAAAAAGCTTTGTTTGAATGTGTTTGACTTTCATTTGATTCAATTAGCTTTGTAGAATGTATTTTACTTTTATTTGATTAAATTAGCTTGTTTGAATTTATTTCACTCTCATTTGATTCAAATAGCTTTGTTTCAATGTGTTTGACTTTCATTTGATTCAATTAGCTTTATAGAATGTATTTGACTTTTCATTTGATTCAAATAGCTTTGTTTTGAATGTGTTTGACTTTCATTTGATTCAATTAGCTTTGTAGAATATATTTGACTCTCATTTGATTCAATTAGCTTTGTTTGAATGTGTTTGACTTTCATTTGATTCAATTAGCTTTGTAGAATGTATTTGACTTTTATTTGATTTAATTAGCTTTGTTTGAATGTATTTGACTCTCATTTGATTCAAATAACTTGTTTTGAATGTGTTTTGTTTAGGGTGAAAATACCCTAAGACACGTGGCCAATAAAGGCTTGACACGTGTCAATCTTTCAACGGTCTGCAAAGGCCCAATCCCTTTGCGACACGTGTCCCTTATACCCTAATTGAGGTACAGTTCTCCCTTACTATAAATAGTAAGGGTAGACCTCATTTATAAAACACACATTAATTGCAACCACACAAAAAACAAACAAAGCCCAAACCTACTGAACGCTCTCGAACCGAGAAGCTTTTATTGTTCTTATTCCACTTCGAAAAGATACTAACTTAATCTTCGGAGGCGGAACTCCCACCCCCATCCGGAGTCTCCGTTACTTGTGCAGGTACAGGTGTAAGAAGGAAGTCTGCTAGGAAATTGTAACTCTCCCGAAGGACATAAAATACCCCCAAACATCTGGCGCCGTCTGTGGGGAGAGTACTTTCTAGATGACATCTGAGCCTATACTACCTGGTAAGGCAATCTGCCTACTGGGGAGGTTGAGGTCCATTCGGACCAAGATACAGCCGATAACTATGACTTGGAAGCCTACACTGCTGCGGATGGCTCTTTAAGGACCAAGAACACCCGTTCCAAAGATAAGAGAGAACGGGAAGGAACCAGGCGGCTCCTAGCAAGCCAACTAGGGGGCCGCTTGGGTTAACCTCTACCGCTGGAGACTCCCCAGTCTCCAGAGATGAGCTCATGAATATGATGATGAGCTTCAAAGGAGAGATCAAAGGCCTTCTGGACTATACAGCCGGCCCCCGTAAGGGTCAGGCGGAAGAAAAGGCGTCACGGTAAAAAGACAGCCAAAACAGTAAAGGGTAGAGCATCTACCCCGCATCCGAAGTCAAACATGCCGGCTAGGCTCTTTGATTTCTCAAAGATGCACACTCCTATAGATGGAGTCAGAAAGCCCGTCCGGCACATTCAGCCGGATGGAACCAAGAAAGTCTATTCTGACGCCCGGACGCTCATCCAAGATAAAAAGACTCAGCGATCCGAGTCGGCATCAACATCGACCTTTCGAGACAGCTTCAATGCCACCTCAGGAAGGCACTCGAGAACAAACAATGACAGCCGGACGAGCGAGGTTTCCGCTCGATCCGGCCCCCATATGATCCAACCGGCAGTGCATGGAACACCGTATACGCCCTTTGGATCCCCCTATGCACAGGCAGGTATTTTCGGGGGGCAGCATCAGCCGCCCGTCCAGCCTATGGACTGGCAGCTCCGGCTGCTCAACCTTGGGGAACAGCCAACGGCGTTCTCCAGAGAAATCACCGAGATGACCCAGCCGTCTAAAATCAAAAACGTGTTGGTAGGCGCCTACGACGGTACCACCAACCCGGAAGATCACCTTATGGCATACACCAACCTGATGTATTTGCAGGGTTTGGATGACGCCGCATGGTGCCGGTGCTTCCCGGCTACGTTGAAAGGGATTGCTCAACGTTGGTTTGGTAACCTCCCAGCCGGATGCATCATAATTTCAGGACCTTGGCCTACTGGTTTACGTCCAACTTTTCTATGAACATCCCTGCCAAGAAAACAAGCCTTGATCTAGGGGCAATACAACAGGGAGACAAAGAGGGGCTCCGGTCATATGTCAGGCGGTTTAACCTGATGAGGATCCAAATCCATGGATTGTCTGATGACGTTGCCTATACTGATTTCTTCAAAGGCTTAAAAGATGGATCAACTTTTAAGTTTGACTTGGTTAGGAAGAGGGTCTCCACTCTTCACGAGGCGCTCATGAAGGCGGAGGCCTACATTCAGGCAGTGGAATTGTGTGCTGTTAAACTTCCAACGGATTACAAAAGATCCGATAAAAAAGAGAGTCGGCCTACCCAGTCGGCCAAAAAGGAAGACAAGAGAAAGGGGGTATGGGCGGCAGACTCATCCGGACAACCTTTCCAGAAAAGGAAGAGGTCGGATCCGTATGTGCCAAAGTACGAGTTCAACAAGGATTGTGCCTCCATTCTCAACGAAGTAAAGGACCGGTTGAATCTTGAAAAACCGTCTCCTATGAAGAGTCCTCTAAGCGCCCGGGATAAGAGCAAATATTGTCTTTTTCACGAGGAAATTGGCCACGACACTGAGGGTTGCTTTAGCCTCAGGCGGCTCTTCGACCGGCTCGCTGATGAGGGGGCTCTCAAATCTTATCTTTCCAAGTCAAGGGGTACTCCTAAACAAGCAAGAGGACCACCCCAAAGAAGACGGCTACTCAATCGGATACGGATGAGGAAACCATCCTGACCATAGCCGGTGGATTTGCGGGAGGTGGGCCTACCATCCGGGGCACAAAAGACAACATTCGGAAACTGGTCAACTCAGTGGATGAGGGCCAGTCGTCTGAATATTCATTTCCGGAAGTTAACATCTCCGAGAGAGATAGGGGCGAGGTCAGGCGGCCTCATGATGACCCCATAGTCATCGAGTGCAAAATCGCCAATCAAAGAGTTGGCCGGATCTTGATTGATACCGGGAGCTCATCCGACCTCATCAGCTACGGTGCTTGGAGAAACTCAAGTATAAGCCCAGTAGCATGCTTCCGGCCTCATACCTCTTGTAGGTTTTGGGGAGGAGTAGTACATCCGGTGGGCATGATTGATCTACCCATCCGGTTCGGAGAGAAGGGTAAGGGCCGGCATATGGTTGTCAAGTTTCTTGTTGTAGAAGAGCTGACTGCCTACAATCTGATTATTGGCCGTCCAACCCTTAACCTCTCAAAGGCAGTCATCATCCCATCTCTAATGTTGATAAAGTTTGAAAGGGATGATGGCACAGTCGGTTCCTTGAGTGGGGACCAAAAGATGGCGAGAGAGTGTTACCTCTCGGACATCAAACCAACGCTTGACACAGGCGGTCAAGAGAAAGAAATTGTTGAACTTGACGACTGTGATCAAAGCTTACCGGCTACAAAGCCAGCCGGTAAAAAGAGGAAGGCGGACCAACTGGCGCCTGTGAAGGAGAAACAATAGCAATCACTGTCCGGGGAGAGGACAGACGTCCTTCGCCCTCAGCCGGCTGGAGAAATAATTGATGTTGTCCTTGAAGACAGCCGGCCAGACAGAACCGTCAAGGTTGGAACGGCTGCGTTTGAAAGTTTGGGATCAGATTTGCTCCTTTTGCTGAAGGAGTTCAAAGATGTGTTTGCCTTTGAAGTAGAAGAGATGCCGGGTGTAAGTTCGGATCTTGCTGTACATAGACTCGCTGTGGATCCTAAGAAGAAGCCGGTCAGGCAAAAGAAACGGAACCATGGCGAGGAAAGGTCCCAGGCGGCAGCAACCGAGGTCAAGAAACTCTGGATGCTGGATTCATCCGGCAATGTTACTACCCGGATTGGGTAGCCAACGTCGTCCTTGTGAAAAAGCCGAATGGAACCTGGCGGATGTGTGTAGATTACACGGACCTCAACAGGGCTTGTCCAAAAGATAGCTACCCGCTTCCAAAGATAGATCATTTGGTAGACTCTACAGCCGGCCATGCCCTGATGAGTTTCATGGACGCCTATTCCGGCTTCCATCAGATACCCTTGTGGAAGAAAGACCAAGAGAAGACGGCTTTCGTCACAGATCAAGGGCTATATTGCTACACGGTGATGCCGTTTGGGTTGAAGAATGCGCCTGCTACTTTCCAGCGAATGATGAACTCGGTCTTTTATGATCAGATTGGAAGGAACGTGGAGGCGTACATTGATGATATGATTGTCAAATCAAAGCTGCAGGCGAATCATCTAGCCGACCTCCGAGAAACTCTCACCATCCTCAGACGGCATAAAATCATGTTAAATCCAAAAAAAATGCGTCTTTGGAGTTGAGTCCGGGAAGTTTCTTGGATTTTGATTGATCAGAGGGGCATAGAGGCCAATCCGGACAAAGTACAGCGGTGATTGACAAGCAGTCGCCACGTACCGTCAGGGAGGCTCAAAAGCTTACCGGTTGCCTGGCGGCATTGGGAGATTCCTCAGCCGGTCAGGTGACAAGTGCCTGTATTTCTTTCAAGCAATCAAAAAGAGGTCAAGGTTTGAATGGGGTGAAGAGGTTGAGGCGACATTTCAACGGCTGAAGCAACACCTGCATTCTTTGCCAAGATTGGTGAGTCCCCTACCCCAGGAGGCTCTCTACATGTACTTGGCCGTCTCGGATCACTCCTTGAGCGCCGTCCTCCTTGCTGAGAGAGACGGTAATCAGCTCCCGGTATACTTTATAAGCCATGTACTCCGGAATGCTGAACTTCGTTATCCCATGATCGAAAAATTCGGTCTGGCTTTGTTCAAAGCAGTCAAGCGGCTGAAACCGTATTTTTTAGCACATCCGGTGACCGTTTACACTAATCAGCCGCTCAAAAGGCCTATGACCACTTTAGAGTCATCCGGAAGAATGATTAAATGGGCTGTGGAAATCCAAAGCTTAGAAATCACTTTCGAACCCAGGCGAGCAGTGAAGGGTCAGGCGTTTGCCGACTTCATCGTTGAAATGACAAGGCCAATACAGCCGGATAAAACTGATCAAGTTTGGAGGGTTTATGTAGACGGGAGCTCTACGCTGAATGGTTGCGGAGCGGGTGTAATTATTCACTCTCCGGAGGGGGACAAATACGAGTATGCTTTACGATTCAAGTTTCAAGCTTCGAATAATGAAGCTGAATACGAAGCCCTGCTAGCCGGTATACGCATGTGTAAGGCAGTCGGGGCAAGGAAAGTTGATGCCTGCTCAGATTCCCAACTCATCGTTAGCCAGTACAACGGTGACTACGAGGCCACCCATCCGGTGATGATTATGTATCTACAGGCGGTCAAAGAGGAGGCTGGGGCATTTGATGAATTCAACCTAAGTCAAGTACCCAGATCCGAGAATAATCAGGCAGATGCACTATCCAAACTTGCATCCTCCGCCACATGTGATACGCCTAGATCAGTCTTCTGGGAAGTCATGGAAAAGAAAAGCATTGAACATGACCCCATTGGAGTTCTAGATCGAAGCTCCACTTGGATGGACCCCATCCGGAATTACTTGGTAGACGGCACTCTACCGGAAACCTCATCTGAAGCAGCTGCTCTTAAAAGACGAGCATTAAGCTTCGCAATGCACAACGGTGAACTGTTCCGGAAGGGTTACTTGCAGCCGCTATTCAAGTGTGTTACCCCAGAACGGGGCAAGGAAATACTGGAAGATCTCCACGCCGGCTTCTGTGGATCTCACATTGGCGGGAGGACCCTCGCCAAAAGAACCCGGCGGCAAGGATACTTTTGGCCTACACTAGAGGCGGATGCATTAGATCTGGTGAAAAGATGCGACAAGTGCCAGAGGTTCGGCCGGCTGATAAGGCAGCCGGCAACTGATTTGACAGCTATTCACAGCCCAATTCCCTTTGCAAAATGGGGCATGGATATTTTGGGGCCATACACTCCTGCCCCAGGCGCAGAAGATACATTTTAGTGGCTGTTGATTACTTCACCAAGTGGGTTGAGGCCGAGGAGGTAAAGGGCATCAAAACTAAGGATGTCATCTCCTTCATTTGGAGAAATGTCATCACCCGGTTCGGTGTACCAATGTCAATGGTCTTTGACAATGGCCCCCAGTTGGAAACGCCTGTCCTAAAGACTTGGTTGCAAGATCAAGGGATTTCCCACTACTTTGCATCCGTTGGCCGTCCGCAAGCAAACGGTCAAGTTGAAGCTTTCAACAAGCTCATCTCAGGCGGCATAAAGAAAAAGATCGAGAAGGCAGGCGGGCTTTGGGCAGAAGAGTTAACTCACGTTCTTTGGTCCATCAGAACTACTGAGAAGGGGTCAACCGGTGAAACTCCATTCCTTATGGCATATGGCACAGAGGCGGTGCTTCCATTGAATTATATGAGCCAACACTTCGAATCATGTTGTATGATGAAGAGGCAAATTGGGAAGCCATGCGCCTGTCTCTGGATACTCTTCCAGAAAGAAGGGGCAACGCCGCCTTGCGTCATGAAATCTAGCGCCTTCGAATGACGAGGGCCTACAAAAAAAGGGTGCTTAAACGCCCCCTCAAAGTTGGAGATTTTGTATTACGGAAGCTTGAAGCAACCGGTAGGGCATACGAACAAGGGAAACTAACCCCAAACTGGGAGGGACCCTACCGGATTTTTGAAGAAGTTAGAAACGGCACATACCGCCTGGAAACCCCAGACGGAATGCGGCTGCCTCGTACCTGGAATGTAGATAACTTGAAAAAGTACTACTTCTAAGGATTGAAATGTGAAAGCATATAATTTCCATTCATACAATTGTATTTGCACCTGTCTAGTGCAAGAACACAGACGGAAGAACACTTGTTAAAACCACTGCTCCAAAAAGAGCAGTCATCCGGTGACACCCATCCGGGTGAATCACTGAAGAGAACAGCTCCTTCTGGGTGGAACATTGTTCTAGCGATCCAATAACTCAAACGGCGTTTGTCTAAAACGATTTTGCAGCCGTTAGAAATGATCCTTTGCATCTAGGATTCATCCGGCAAGGACCCAAAAGAGGTCCATCCGGGTGAATCACTGGAGAGAACAGCTCCCTTCTGGGTGGAACATTGTTCTAGCGATCCAATAACTCAACGGCATTTGTCTAAAACAATTTTGCAGCCGTTAGAAATGATCCTTTGCATCTAGCATTCATCCGGCAAGGACCCAAAAGAGGTCCATCCGGAAAAATGAAATTCCTAATGGGCCACCGTAACCACCTAAACGGTTTTACATCCCATCCTATATATAATTGTACCAGACGGAGCAAGGTTAGGTCAGTCACTGACCCCCCATCCGGCTTCCATGAAACGACTGCCAGTCTACTGTTGGGGTAAACAGGTAGCCATTTCAAGGGCATATTGTGGTCTCTTCTTCATCCGACATATATAGAACGGCTGAAATACTTGTAAAAATGCATAAATAAAAAAAATGCTAATAATAGAGATAGCAAAACCGACTGTCGGTTAATAGATTAATATTAATCTAATTGAAATGTTAGCCGGACCCCTGTCCGGGAAAGATACATCGAAAATACACGGCACGCAGGCCGAAAAAAAAAGAAAATATCAATCTTGCTGTTGCTCTTGTTGCTGAGGCTGCTCCAACCCTTGAGCTTGCCCAACCTGAGTCTCAGCCGTCTGCTCTTGCAGCTGCTTCGGCTGGTTTCCCATTGGCACCCCATCCGGCTCTGACCCTAACCCCTTCTCAGCCCACTCGTCGAAAGGAGGAGGGGCAGGAGTGCCGAGTACTCGAGCTTCATAAACTTCAGAAGCATACAAGTAACGGAGGTTGAAATAGTCAAAGTCAGAGTCCGGATGGATGAGGCCCCAAGCCAGCTTCATGCGCTCCTCGCAGTCGGCTTCATTCTCTGTAATCAGGCGGCTGAGTTCCTCGTTCAGCTCCTTTTTGTGGGCCGCCTGAATATTAGTGAGTTGGACAGTCAGCTCGCTGTTCTTCTGGCGGAGGTTGGCATTTTCCTTGTCAGCTCCTTCCAGAGCTCTGAGATCAGCCTGGAGGTCCTTGACCTTAAGCTCAAGTTCATCAACTTTCTTCTTGGCCTCATCCCCAGCCAGCACAGCCTCTTTCAGTAATTCCTCCTGTTGCAACTCTCTCTCTTTAGTTGCCAAATCATATTTAATAGTGTGAAATTGACTAACGTCAATTAGGTCAAGGGCACGCTTCTGAGCGTCTCTTACCTCCTCTTGCTTTTTACGCAAGGGGACTCGGAGCCCGTCCACTCTCAGCATCACCTATGGTACCAACCGGAAAAGGAGTTGGAACTAATGATGATAATTACTACTCATCCGGCAAAAGCAGAGCTTGAGACAAGCATAGGGCATTCGGGTTATTTACCTCAGCAAGAAGAGAGTTGATGCGATCCAGGTTAACCTGGTGTACAGCCGGCACCGCCTCCTTTTCAGAACGGGTCAGAGTCTTGACCATTCTCTTAGCGTATTGGTTGTAGTCGGGCCGGCTGGTAGAGTCATCTGCAAAGGAAGGGTTATCTGTCAGATACTGGGCATAGGCGCCGCCTATATTCATGCGGCTGCCAGAGGAGCCCCCAGACTGGCTTGCTTGAGTTTTGACTCTCATATGCCCAAGCGGCCAGGGGGGGTCAAAGGCAGAGGTTTTACCTTGTTCAGGCTGTGGGGTGCCATCCCCCCCAGCCGCATCTGAGCGAGATCCCATCCGGGTCTGGCCCGCCGAAGCACTCGGCGTTAGCTGCAGGCTCTTCCCTGCAGTGGTTGGCCTGGCAGGGTCAGACGTCCTCTTTGCAGGACTAGCTGCCAAAGGTGGACCCGGCAGCCTTGGAGCTTTTGAAGCCGGCTGGGGTATCACACCAGCCGGTCTTTTGTGCATGCTTGCTAGTGATTTTGGCATGCCTTGGGTTCCACCCTGAAAATAGTCAAAACAAAGCAATCAGTTAGAAACAAAGGCAGCTCATCATATGTCATCCGGTAAGAAATGGAAGAGGTTTTACCCCAGCATTCTTGGCGGCCAGTGCCGCCTTCTTCTCTTCGATTTGCTTCTTTCTCAGCTCAATAGCTGAGAAGGCAGGTGTCTTTTCAGGAGGCACCATTCTTTTAGCTTTACCTGCAAAAAAGGGAAATTCGAGTTAGAGCGTGTACGCATAATCAGGCGTCAGAATACCGGATGGGTTAATGAACCTACTCTTTTTAAACATTGAACTTAGATTGCAAAGGGACAAGAAGGACTCGTCCCTGAACCATTCCGGGAGGGGTACCCAGAACTTTGGGACGATGATTTCACTACCGTCCTCCATCAGATGGGTCGTTTTGAGGAAGAGACCCGTCTCCATTATTTGGTCCCAGGCCTCAGACGGCACTTTCGGGAGCGCGCATTTTTTGCCCAGCAATGCCGGGTGCTTATTATACCGCCGCAGCCGGTGATTTAGGGAAGTGGAAGGAGAAGAGACGACATAAAATTTGCTCTTCCAGTTGGTCCACTTTGATGGCTTCTCCAAAGTCATCATGTATTCTTGGTTGGTGGTAAGGGTGTACCAGGCATTCCACCCACCCGGAGCCCGGCTGAGGTAATGCATGTGTGCAAAAGCCTCCCAACTGGGGTTCACCTCCTGCAGCTCACATGCGGCAATGTACCCCAAAATATTGACCCAAGAGTTAGGAGGCAACTGCCATACGCCCAAGTCATACCCCAGCAATATGTCCTTGATGCAGGGGTGAAGGGGGAACCGGAGGCCTGCTTTGAATGCCGCCTCATAACAGCCGAAAAATTCATCGGCATGGTCCAAGTCGTCCGTCCATACGACGGCTGCATTAACAGGCGGGACTCTTATTTCCCAGTCCTTCCCAACTGGTTTCCTTTTAAAAAGAAAGGCAGGAAGGGTTGCAGTAAGGGTGACCACGTCTCTTGCAGACATGGTCATGTCAGTCGGATCCCCCTTAGCCGGCCATTTGTAGGCCTCCTCAACAATAGGCTCAGCCTCCTGTGCAGGGGCTTCAGATTCGGACCCAGACCCTTCTCCAGCAGATTCATCGCCGGATCCTTCGGCATTAGAATCAGAGTCTTCTAATATGCTGTCACCCGGTGTGCTCGGACCACTCGGGGAATCTTGACGAGTCCCCAGGGTTTCTTCCAAAGGAATTTCACCAGACGGTCCTGCCGTCTGGTCCTCGTTTCTGGAATCAGCCGGATCTTCGGCTGCGTCGTCGGACTTGTAATCCGGGTCAACTGTCGTCCATCTTATCCGAGCCATTCTGTCCTGCACATGAACAGAGACGGTCGGATTCGAGGTAGGTGAAGGTTCGCCCAAATACCCCCAGACGGCAGTCCCAGTCCTAGACTCAGCCGTGCCTGGTGACCGCCTGACAGCAGACGTAGGCTGTGCCGAGTGTATAATTGAAGGGTCCATATCCTATCTATGCAACCGGAAAATTAACAAAAAGAATTGAAAAAGGGTGCAGACGGTACCTTTGGAGGTTGGAATTTGCTGAGATGGTGGCTTGAAACCTACACAGGCGGAAATCTCCGAATGTGTTTGAAGCTGAAATAAAGAAAAATAGATCAGACATGTTTAATTGGAAGCTCATTTAAAAGCCCCCCAAGCGGTGGAGTCCCGGATGAGGGTTAGCAGAGATGGGCTGGAAATTGCTCAAGCGACCCCCATACGGTTGAAAGCCGGATGGGGGTAATTTGAAACAATGTTTGAGCCAAGGCTGCTCAAATGACCCCCATACGGTTAAAAGCCGGATGGGGGCAATTTGAAACAGTTTTGAGCCAAGGCTGCTCAAACGACCCCCATACGGGTAAAAGCCGGATGGGGGCTATTTGTATGTTTGAGAAAAAGCTAAAGGCTGCTCAAACAACCCCCATACGGTTAGACGCCGGATGGGGGCAATTTAAACAACGTTTGAGAAAAAGCCAAGGCTGCTCAAACGACCCCCATACGGTTAAAAGCCGGATGGGGGCAATTTGAAACAAAGTTTGAGCCAAGGAATCTCAAACGACCCCCATACGGGTAAAAGACGGATGGGGGCTATTTGTATGTTTGAGAAAAAGCTAAAGGCTGCTCAAACAACCCCCATACGGTTAGACGCCGGATGGGGGCAATTTAAACAACGTTTGAGAAAAAGCCAAGGCTGCTCAAACGACCCCCATACGGTTAAAAGCCGGATGGGGGCAATTTGAAACAAAGTTTGAGCCAAGGAATCTCAAACGACCCCCATACGGGTAAAAGCCGGATGGGGGCTAATTGTATGTTTGAGAAAAAGCTAAAGGCTGCTCAAACAACCCCCATACGGTTAGACGCCGGATGGGGGCAATTTAAACAACGTTTGAGAAAAAGCCAAGGCTGCTCAAACGACCCCCATACGGTTAAAAGCCGGATGGGGGCAATTTGAAACAATGTTTGAGCCAAGGAAGCTCAAACGACCCCCATACGGGTAAAAGCCGGATGGGGGCTATTTGTATGTTTGAGAAAAAGCCAGGGCTGCTCAAACGACCCCCATACGGTTAAATGCCGGATGGGGGCAATTTGAATGATGTTTGAGAAAAAGCCAAGGCTGCTCAAACTACCCCCATACGGTTAAATGCCGGATGGGGGCAATTTGAAAGATGTTTGAAAGCAAAGGTTGATCAAACCACCCCCATACGGCTAAAGGCCGGATGGGGTTACTTATGACTAGTCTGAATAAAAACAAAGTTGGCTCAAAGGGGTCCCATGCGGCACAACGCCGGATGGGAGTATATTAAACATCCCAGACGGCAAAACGCCGGATGAGGGGGATTTTTGGACTTGTCCCAAGCCAGCCCCATGCGGCAAAATGACGGATGAGGGCATTTTACAACTAGGGAAATATTTCAAAAACCTCACACGGGAAATCCCGGATGAGGTAGGGGTAATTCAGAAATTTTGGACAAAATATACCCAGGCGGCAAAATGCCGAGTGAGGTCCTTAATCTAGGGGCAAAAAGAGGGAGAAAGCAGACGGTACCTTACTAAATCCGCACTCAGCCGGAAGGCAGATGTCAAGTTCTTGCGAAAACCGGATGCTCGAAAGTCTTGAAAGAAGCAGCCGGTATCAGAGCTTCTTCTCAGGAAATTTTTGAAAATTTTTGAAAATAAAAAGTGCGGAGGAAAGAGGTAGCCACCCTACTTATAGAAAGAGGCAGAAGGCGAACAGTCACCTTCTGCACGAAAATTTGAAATTCAAAAAAAAAAAAAAAAAGAGGGGGGAAGCAGACGAACCGTCACTTACCCCATGCACCCTACGTCTGTCACAGATGACACGTGAGTTTGCCACATCTCACCTGTGAGGGGCAGATGTTTAGGGTGAAAATACCCTAAGACACGTGGCCCAATAAAGGCTTGACACGTGTCAATCTTTCAACGGTCTGCAAAGGCCCAATCCCTTTGCGACACGTGTCCCTTATACCCTAATTGAGGTACAGTTCTCCCTTACTATAAATAGTAAGGGTAGACCTCATTTATAAAACACACATTAATTGCAACCACACAAAAAACAAACAAAGCCCAAACCTACTGAAACGCTCTCGAACCGAGAAGCTTTTATTGTTCTTATTCCACTTCGAAAAGATACTAACTTAATCTTCGGAGGCGGAACTCCCACCCCCATCCGGAGTCTCCGTTACTTGTGCAGGTACAGGCGTAAGAAGGAAGTCTGCTAGGAAATTGTAACTCTCCCAAAGTACATAAAATACCCCCAAACATGTTTGACATTCATTTGATTCAATTAGCTTTGTAGAATGTATTTGACTTTTATTTGATTCCAATAGCTTTGTTTAAATGTGTTTGACTTTCATT
Organism: Chenopodium quinoa; assembly: GCF_001683475.1. Taxonomy (NCBI): domain Eukaryota; kingdom Viridiplantae; phylum Streptophyta; class Magnoliopsida; order Caryophyllales; family Amaranthaceae; genus Chenopodium; species Chenopodium quinoa. The sequence continues at coordinate 4,726 of NW_018743837.1, read as the reverse complement.
TGATTCAATTAGCTTTGTAGAGTGTATTTGACTTTTATTTGATTTAATTTGCTTTGTTTGAATGTATTTGACTTTTATTTGATTTTATTAGCTTTGTTTGAATGTATTTGACTCTCATTTGATTCAAATAGCTTTGATTGAATGTGTTTGACTTTCATTTGATTCAATTAGCTTTGTTTGAATGTGTTTGACTTTCATATGATTCAATTAGCTTTGTTTGAATGTGTTTAACTTTATTTGATTCATTTAGCTTTGTTTGAATGTGTTTGACTTTCATTTAATTCAATTAGCTTTGTAGAATGTATTTGACTTTCATTTGACTCAAATAGCTTTGTTTGAATGTGATTGACTTTCATTTTATTCAATTAGCTTTGTACAATGAATTTGACTTTCATTTAATTTAAATAGCTTTGTTTGAATGTGTTTGAATTTCATTTGATTCAATTTGCTTTGTAGAATGCATTTCACTTTCATTTGATTTATATAGCTTTGTTTGAATGTGTCTGGCTTTCAATTGATTCCATTAGCTTTGTAGAATGTATTTGACTTTTATTTGATTTAATTTGCTTTGTTTGAATGTATTTGACTCATTTGATTCAAATAGATTTGTAGAATGTATTTGACTTTCATTTGATTCAAATAGCTTTGTAGAATGTATTTGACTTTCATTTGATTCAAATAGCTTTGTTTGAAAGTGTTTGACTTTCATTTGATTCATTTAGCTTTGCTTGAATGTGTTTGACTTTCATTTAATTCAATTAGCTTTGTAGAATGTATTTAACTTTCATTTGAATCAAATAACTTTGTTTGAATGTGTTTGACTTTCATTTGATTCAATTAGCTTTGTAGAATGTATTTGACTTTCATTTGATTCAAATAGCTTTGTTTGGATGTGTTTGACTTTCATTTGATTCAATTAGCTTTGTAGAATGTATTTGACTTTCATTTAAATTAAAAAGCTTTGTTTGAATGTGCTTGACTTTCATTTGATTCAATTAGCTTTGTAGAATGTATATGACTTTTATTTCATTCAAATAGCTTTGTTTGAATGTGTTTAACTATCATTTGATTCAATTAGCTTTGTTGAATGTATTCTACTCTTATTTGATTTAATTTGCTTTGTTTGAATGTATTTGACTCTCATTTGATTCAAATAGCTTTGTAGAATGTATTTGACTTTCATTTGATTCAAATAGCTATGTAGAATGTATTTGACTTTCATTTGATTCAAATAGCTTTGTTTGAATGAGATTGACTTTCATTTGATTCAATTAGCTTTGTAGAATATATTTGACTTTCATTTGATTCAATTAGCTTTGTTTGAAAGGGTTTGACTTTCATTTGATTCATTTAGCTTTGCTTGAATGTGTTTGACTTTCATTTAATTCAATTAGCATTGTAGAATGTATTTAACTTTCATTTGAATAAAATAACTTTGTTTGAATGTGTTTGACTTTCATTTGATTCAATTAGCTTTGTAGAATGTATTTGACTTTCATTTGATTCAAATAGCTTTGTTTGAATGTGTTTGACTTTCATTTGATTCAATTAGCTTTGTAGAATGTATTTGACTTTCATTTAAATTAAAAAGCTTTGTTTGAATGTGTTTGACTTTCATTTGATTCAATTAGCTTTGTAGAATGTATTTTACTTTTATTTGATTAAATTAGCTTTCTTTGAATTTATTTCACTCTCATTTGATTCAAATAGCTTTGTTTCAATGTATTTGACTTTCATTTGATTCAAATAGCTATGTAGAATGTATTTGACTTTCATTTGATTCAAATAGCTTTGTTTGAATGAGATTGACTTTCATTTGATTCAATTAGCTTTGTAGAATATATTTGACTTTTATTTGATTCAATTAGCTTTGTTTGAAAGTGTTTGACTTTCATTTGATTCATTTAGCTTTGCTTGAATGTGTTTGACTTTCATTTAATTCAATTAGCATTGTAGAATGTATTTAACTTTCATTTGAATAAAATAACTTTGTTTGAATGTGTTTGACTTTCATTTGATTCAATTAGCGTTGTAGAATGTATTTGACTTTCATTTGATTCAAATAGCTTTGTTTGAATGTGTTTGACTTTCATTTGATTCAATTAGCTTTGTAGAATGTATTTGACTTTCATTTAAATTAAAAAGCTTTGTTTGAATGTGTTTGACTTTCATTTGTTTCAATTAGCTTTGTAGAATGTATTTTACTTTTATTTGATTAAATTAGCTTTGTTTGAATTTATTTCACTCTCATTTGATTCAAATAGCTTTGTTTCAATGTGTTTGACTTTCATTTGATTCAATTAGCTTTATAGAATGCATTTGACTTTCATTTGATTCAAATAGCTTTGTTTGAATGTGTTTGACTTTCATTTGATTCAATTAGCTTTGTAGAATATATTTGACTTTCATTTGATTCAAATAGCTTTGTTTGAAAGTGTTTGACTTTCATTTGATTCATTTAGCTTTGCTTGAATGTGTTTGACTTTCATTTAATTCAATTAGCTTTGTAGAATGTATTTAACTTTCATTTGAATCAAAAAACTTTGTTTGAATGTGTTTGACTTTCATTTGATTCAATTAGCTTTGTAGAATGTATTTGACTTTCATTTGATTCAAATAGCTTTGTTTGAATGTGTTTGACTTTCATTTGATTCAATTAGCTTTGTAGAATGTATTTGACTTTCATTTAAATTAAAAAGCTTTGTTTGAATGTGCTTGACTTTCATTTGATTCAATTAGCTTTGTAGAATGTATATGACTTTTATTTCATTCAAATAGCTTTGTTTGAATGTGTTTAACTATCATTTGATTCAATTAGCTTTGTTGAATGTATTCGACTCTTATTTGATTTAATTTGCTTTGTTTGAATGTATTGACTGTCATATAATTCAAATAGCTTTGTAGAATGTATTTGACTTTCATTTGATTCAAATAGCTATGTAGAATGTATTTGACTTTCATTTGATTCAAATAGCTTTGTTTGAATGTGATTGACTTTCATTTGATTCAATTAGCTTTGTAGAATATATTTGACTTTCATTTGATTCAATTAGCTTTGTTTGAAAGTGTTTGACTTTCATTTGATTCATTTAGCTTTGCTTGAATGTGTTTGACTTTCATTTAATTCAATTAGCATTGTAGAATGTATTTAACTTTCATTTGAATAAAATAACTTTGTTTGAATGTGTTTGACTTTTATTTGATTCAATTAGCTTTGTAGAATGTATTTGACTTTCATTTGATTCAAATAGCTTTGTTTGAATGTGTTTGACTTTCATTTGATTCAATAAGCTTTGTAGAATGTATTTGACTTTCATTTAAATTAAAAAGCTTTGTTTGAATGTGTTTGACTTTCATTTGATTCAATTAGCTTTGTAGAATGTATTTTACTTTTATTTGATTAAATTAGCTTTGTTTGAATTTATTTCACTCTCATTTGATTCAAATAGCTTTGTTTCAATGTGTTTGACTTTCACTTGATTCAATTAGCTTTATAGAATGTATTTGACTTTCATTTGATTCAAATAGCTTTGTTTGAATGTGTTTGACTTTCATTTGATTCAATTAGCTTTGTAGAATATATTTGACTTTCATTTGATTCAATTAGCTTTGTTTGAATGTGTTTGACTTTCATTTGATTCAATTAGCTTTGTAGAATGTATTTGACTTTTATTTGATTTAATTAGCTTTGTTTGAATGTATTTGACTCTCATTTGATTCAAATAGCTTTGTTTGAATGTGTTTGACATTCATTTGATTCAATTAGCTTTGTAGAATGTATTTGACTTTTATTTGATTCCAAATAGCTTTGTTTAAATGTGTTTGACTTTCATTTGATTCAATTAGCTTTGTAGAATGTATTTGACTTTTATTTGATTTAATTTGCTTTGTTTGAATGTATTTGACTTTTATTTGATTTAATTAGCTTTGTTTGAATGTATTTGACTCTCATTTGATTCAAATAGCTTGAATTGAATGTGTTTGACTTTCATTTGGTTCAATTAGCTTTGTTTGAATGTGTTTGACTTTCATATGATTCAATTAGCTTTGTTTGAATGTGTTTAACTTTATTTGATTCATTTAGCTTTGTTTGAATGTGTTTGACTTTCATTTAATTCAATTAGCTTTGTAGAATGTATTTGACTTTCATTTGATTCAAATAGCTTTGTTTGAATGTGTTTGACTTTCATTTTATTCAATTAGCTTTGTACAATGAATTTGACTTTCATTTGATTCAAATAGCTTTGTTTGAATGTGTTTGAATTTTCATTTGATTCAATTTGCTTTGTAGAATGCATTTCACTTTCATTTGATTTATATAGCTTTGTTTGAATGTGTTTGAATTTCAATTGATTCAATTAGCTTTGTAGAATGTATTTGACTTTTATTTGATTTAATTTGCTTTGTTTGAATGTATTTGAGTCATTTGATTCAAATTGATTTGTAGAATGTATTTGACTTTCATTTGATTCAAATAGCTTTGTAGAATGTATTGACTTTCATTTGATTCAATAGCTTTGTTTGAATGTGTTTGACTTTCATTTAATTCAATTAGCTTTGTAGAATGTATTTCGCTTTCATTTGAATCAAATAACTTTGTTTGAATGTGTTTGACTTTCATATGATTCAATTAGCTTTGTAGAATGTATTTTGACTTTCATTTGATTCAATAGCTTTGTTTGAATGTGTTTGACTTTCATTTGATTCAATTAGCTTTGTAGAATGT
>NW_018743836.1:0-20559 GCF_001683475.1 Chenopodium quinoa | reverse complement strand
AAGCTAATTGATTCAAATAAAAGTCAAACACATTCAAACAAAGCTTTTTGAATCATATGAAAGTCAAATGCATTCCACAAAGCTAATTGAATTAAATGAAAGTCAAATGCATTCCACAAAGCTAATTGATTTAAATGAAAGTCAAAAGCATTCTACAAAGTCTATTGAATCAATTGAAAGTTAAAGCATTCAAAAAGCTAATTGAATCAATTGAAAGTCAAACACATTCAAACAAAGTTAATTAAATCAAATTAAAGTCTAATGGATTCTACAAAGCTAATTAAATCAAATGAAAGTCAAACACATTAAAAAAAACGTTTTGAATCAGATGAAAGTCAAACAGATTCAAAACAAAGCTTTTTAAATCAAATGAAAGTCAAATGCATTCAACAAAGCTGATTGAATCAAATGAAAGTTAAATGCATTTTTAAAAAAGCTAATTGAATCAAATGAAAGTCATATGCATTTTTAAAAAGCTAATTGAATCAAATGAAAGTCAAACACATTCAAATGAAAATCTAATGAAAACTAATTGAATCAAATAAAAGTCAAAACATATTCAAACAAAGCTTTTGAATTATATGAAAGTCAAATGCATTCAACAAAGCTAATTGAATCAAATGAAAGTTAAATGCATTCTACAAAGCTAATTGAATCAAATGAAAGTCAAATGCATTCTACAAAGCTAATTAAATCAAATGAAAGTAAAACACATTCAAACAAAGCTAATTGATTCAAATGAAAGTCAAACACATTCAAACATAGCTTTTGAATCATATGAAAGTCAAAAGCATTCCACAAATCTAATTGAATCAAATGAAAGTCAAATGCATTCTACAAAGCGAAATAAATAAAATAAAAGTCAAATTAATTCAAACAAAGCTTTTTGAATCAAATGAAGGTCAAATGCATTCAACAAAGCTATCAAATGAAAGTTAACTGGATTCTACAAAGCTAATTAAATGAAATGAAAGTCAAACGTATTCAAACAAAGCTAATTGAATCAATTGAAATTCTAATACATTCTACAAAGCTAATAGAATCAAATAAAAGTCAAACACATTCAAACAAAGCATTTTGAATCAAATGAAAGTCAAATGCATTCAACAAAGCTAATTGAAAAATGAAAGTCAAACACATTCAATCAAAGCTATTGAATCAAATGAAAGTTTAATGCATTCTACAAAGCTAATTGAATCAAATGAAAGTCAAACACATTCAACAAAGCTTTTGAATCAAATGAAAGTCAAATGCATTCAACCAAGCTAATTGAATCAAATGAAAGTTAAACACATTCAAACAAAGCTAATTGAATCAAATGAAAGTCTAATGCATTCAACAAAGCTAATTAAATAAAATGAAAGTCAAACACATTCAATCAAAGCTAATTGAATCAAATGAAAGTCTAATGCATTCTACAAAGCTAATTGAATCAAATGAAAGTCAAACACATTCAAACAAAGCTTTTTGAATCAAATGGAAGTCAAATGCATTCATCAAAGCTAATTAGATCAAATGAAAGTCAAATGCATTTAACAAAGCTAATTAAATCAAATGAAAGTAAAACACATTCAACAAAGCTAATTGATTCAAATGAAAGTTAAACACATTCAAACAAAGCTTTTTGAATCATATGAAAGTCAAATGCATTCCACAAAGCTAATTGAATCAAATGAAAGTCAAACAAATTCAAAAAGCTAATTGAATCAAATGAAAGTCTAATGCTTTCTACAAAGCTAATTGAATCAAATGAAAGTCAAACACATTCAAACAAACCTTTTTGAATCAAATGAAAGTCAAATGCATTCATCAAAGCTAATTGAATCAAATGAAAGTCAAATGCATTCTACAAAGCTAATTAAATCAAATGAAAGTAAAACACATTCAAACAAAGCTAATTGATTCAAATAAAAGTCAAACACATTCAAACAAAGCTTTTTGAATCATATGAAAGTCAAATGCATTCCACAAAGCTAATTGAATTAAATGAAAGTCAAAAGCATTCTACAAAGTTTATTGAATCAATTGAAAGTGAAAAGCATTCAAACAAAGCTAACTGAATCAATTAAAAGTCAAACACATTCAAACAAAGCTAATTAAATCAAATTAAAGTCTAATGCATTCTACAAAGCTTAATTAAATCAAATGAAAGTCAAACACATTCAACAAAAACGTTTGAATCAAATGAAAGTCAAATGCATTCATCAAAGCTAATTGAATCAAATGAAAGTCAAATGCATTCTACAAAGCTAATTAAATCAAATGAAAGTAAAACACATTCAAACAAAGCTAATTGATTCAAATAAAAGTCAAACACATTCAAACAAAGGTTTTTGAATCATATGAAAGTCAAATGCATTCCACAAAGCTAATTGAATTAAATGAAAGTCAAAAGCATTCTTACAAAGTTTATTGAATCAATTGAAAGTGAAAAAGCATTCAAACAAAGCTAACTGAATCAATTGAAAGTCAAACACATTCAAAACAAAGCTAATTAAATCAAATTAAAGTCTAATGCATTCTACAAAGCTAATTAAATCAAATGAAAGTCAAACACATTCAAACAAAACGTTTTGAATCAAATGAAAGTCAAACAGATTCAAACAAAGATTTTTGAATCAAATGAAAGTCAAATGCATTCAACAAAGCTGATTGAATCAAATGAAAAGTCAAATGCATTTTTTAAAAAGCTAATTGAATCAAATGAAAGTCATATGCATTTTTAAAAAGCTAATTGAATAAAATGAAAGTCAAACACATTCAAACAAATCTAATTGAATCAAATGAAAGTCTAATGCATTTTTACAAAACTAATTGAATCAAATAAAAGTCAAACACATTCAAACAAAGCTTTTTGAATCATATGAAAGTCAAATGCATTCAACAAAGCTAATTGAATCAAATGAAAGTTAAATGCATTCAACAAAGCTAATTGAATCAAATGAAAGTCAAACTCATTCAAACACAAAGCTAATTAAATCAAATGAAAGTCCAATGCATTCTACAAAGCTAATTGAATCAAAAGAAAGTCAAATGGATTCTATAAGGCTCATTGAATGAAATGAAAACCAAACATATTCAAATAAAGATAATTGAATCAAATGAAATTCTATTACATTATACAAAGCTTATAGAATCAAAAGAAAGTCAAACACATTCAAAACAAAGCTTTTTGAATCAAATGAAAGTTAAATGCATTCAACCAAGCTAATTGAATCAAATGAAAGTTTAAAACACATTCAAACAAAGCTAATTGAATCAAATGAAAGTCTAATGCATTCTACAAAAGTTAATTGAATAAAATGAAAGTCAAACACATTCAAACAAAGCTTTTTGAATCAAATGAAATTCAAATGCATTAATCAAAGCTAATTGAATTAAACGAAAGTCAAATGCACTCTACAAAGCTAATTAAATCAAATGAAAGTAAAACACATTTAAACAAAGCTAATTGATTCAAATGAAAGTCAAACACATTCAAACAAAGCTTTTTGAATCATATGAAAGTCAAATGCATTCATCAAAGCTAATTGAATCAAATGAAAGTCAAACAAATTCAAACTAAGCTAATTAAATCAAATGAAAGTCTAATGCTTTCTACAAAGCTAATTGAATCAAATGAAAGTCAAACACATTCAAGCAAAACCTTTTTGAATCAAATGAAAGTCAAATGCATTCATCAAAGCTAATTGAATCAAATGAAAGTCAAATGCATTCTACAAAGCTAATTAAATAAATGAAAGTAAAACACATTCAAACAAAGCTAATTGATTTAAATAAAAGTCAAACACATTCAAACAAAGGTTTTTTGAATCATATGAAAGTCAAATGCATTCCACAAAGCTAATTGAATTAAATGAAAGTCAAAAGCATTCTACAAAGTTTATTGAATCAATTGAAAGTGAAAAGCATTCAAACAAAGCTAATTGAATCAATTGAAAGTCAAACACATTCAAACAAGCTAATTAAATCAAATTAAAGTCTAATGCATTCTACAAAGCTAATTAAATCAAATGAAAGTCAAACACATTCAAACAAAACGTTTTGAATCAAATGAAAGTCAAACAGATTCAAACAAAGATTTTTGAATCAAATGAAAGTCAAATGCATTCAACAAAGCTGATTGAATCAAATGAAAGTCAAATGCATTTTTAAAAAGCTAATTGAATCAAATGAAAGTCATATGCATTTTTAAAAAGCTAATTGAATCAAATGAAAGTCAAACACATTCAAACAAATCTAATTGAATCAAATGAAAGTCTAATGCATTCTACAAAAACTAATTGAATCAAATAAAAGTCAAACACATTCAAACAAAGCTTTTTAAATCATATGAAAGTCAAATGCATTCAACAAAGCTAATTGAATCAAATGAAAGTTAAATGCATTCTACAAAGCTAATTGAATCAAATGAAAGTCAAACTCATTCAAACAAAGCTAATTAAATCAAATGAAAGTCCAATGCATTCTACAAAGCTAATTGAATCAAATGAAAGTCAAATGGATTCTATAAGGCTCATTGAATGAAATGAAAACCAAACATATTAAAATAAAGCTAATTGAATCGAATAATTCTATTACATTATACAAAGCTTATAGAATCAAATGAAAGTCAAACACATTCAAACAAAGCTTTTTGAATCAAATGAAAGTCAAATGCATTCAACCAAGCAAATTGAATCAAATGAAAGTTAAACACATTCAAACAAAGCTAATTGAATCAAATGAAAGTCTAATGCATTCTACAAAGTTAATTGAATAAAATGAAAGTCAAACACATTCAAACAAGCTTTTTGAATCAAATGAAATTCAAATGCATTCATCAAAGCTAATTGAATTAAACGAAAGTCAAATGCATTTTACAAAGCTAATTAAATCAAATGAAAGTAAACACATTCAAACAAAGCTAATTGATTCAAATGAAAGTCAAACACATTCAAACATAGCTTTTTGAATCATATGAAAGTCAAATGCATTCGAAAAATCTAATTGAATCAAATGAAAGTCAAATGCATTCTACAAAGAGAAATGAATAAAATAAAAGTCAAATTCATTCAAACAAAGCTTTTTGAATCAAATGAAGGTCAAAGGCATTCAACAAAGCTATCAAATGAAAGTCAACTGGATTCTACAAAGCTAATTAAAATGAAATGAAAGTCAAACGTATTCAAACAAAGCTAATTGAATCAAATGAAATTCTAATACATTCTACAAAGCTAATAGAATCAAATAAAAGTCAAACACATTCAAACAAAGCATTTTGAATCAAATGAAAGTCAAATGCATTCAACAAAGCTAATTGAATAAAATGAAAGTCAAACACATTCAATCAAAGCTAATTGAATCAAATGAAAGTCTAATGCATTCTACAAAGCTAATTGAATCAAATGAAAGTCAAACACATTCAAACAAAGCTTTTTGAATCATATGAAAGTCAAATGCATTCCACAAAGCTAATTGAAATCAAATGAAAGTCAAACAAATTCAAACTAAGGTAATTGAATCAAATGAAAGTCCAATGCTTTCTACAAAGCTAATTGAATCAAATAAAGTCAAACACATTCAAACAAAGCTTTTTGAATCAAATGAAATTCAAATGCATTCAACCAAGCTAATTGAATCAAATGAAAGTTAAACACATTTAAACAAACATATTTGAATCAAATGAAAGCCAAATGCATTCAACCAGCTAATTGAATAAAATGAAAGTTAATCACATTCAAACAAAGCTAATTGAATCAAATGAAAGTCTAATGCATTCTACAAAGCTAATTGAATAAAATGAAAGTCAAACACATTCAAAGAAAACTTTTTGAATCAAATGAAAGTCAAATGCATTCATCAAAGCTAATTAGATCAAATGAAAGTCAAATGCATTTAACAAAGCTAATTAAATCAAATGAAAGTAAAACACATTCAAACAAAGCTAATTAATTCAAATGAAAGTCAAACACATTCAAACATAGCTTTTTGAATCATATGAAAGTCAAATGAATTCCACAAATCTAATTGAATCAAATGAAAGTCAAATGCATTCTACAAAGCGAAATGAATAAAATAAAAGTCAAATTCATTCAAACAAAGCTTTTTGAATCAAATGAAGGTCAAATGCACTCAACAAAGCTATCAAATGAAAGTCAACTGGATTCTACAAAGCTAATTAAATGAAATGAAAGTCAAACGTAATCAAACAAAGCTAATTGAATCAAATGAAATTCTAATACATTCTACAAAGCTAATAGAATAAAATAAAAGTCAAACACATTCAAACAAAGCATTTTGAATCAAATGAAAGTCAAATGCATTCAACAAAGCTAATTGAATAAAAATGAAAGTCAAACACATTCAATCAAAGCTAATTGAATAAAATGAAAGTTTAATGCATTCTACAAAGCTAATTGAATCAAATGAATGTCAAACACATTCAAACAAAGCTTTTTGAATGAAATGAAAGTCAAATGCATTCAACCAAGCTAATTGAATCAAATGAAAGTTAAACACATTCAAACAAACCTAATTGAATCAAATGAAAGTCTAATGCATTCAACAAAGCTAATTGAATAAAATGAAAGTTAAACACATTCAATCAAAGCTAATTGAATCAAATGAAAGTCTAATGCATTCTACAAAGCTAATTGAATCAAATGAAAGTCAAACACATTCAAACAAAGCTTTTTGAATCAAATGAAAGTCAAATGCATTCATCAAAGCTAATTAGATAAAATGAAAGTCAAATGCATTTAACAAAGCTAATTAAATCAAATGAAAGTAAAACACATTCAAACAAAGCTAATTGATTCAAATGAAAGTCAAACACATTCAAACAAAGCTTTTTGAATCATATGAAAGTCAAATGCATTCCACAAAGCTAATTGAATCAAATGAAAGTCAAACAAATTCAAACTAAACTAATTGAATCAAATGAAAGTCTAATGCTTTCTACAAAGCTAATTGAATCAAATGAAAGTCAAAGACATTCAAACAAACCTTTTTGAATCAAATGAAAGTCAAATGCATTCATCAAAGCTAATTGAATCAAATGAAAGTCAAATGCATTCTACAAAGCTAATTAAATCAAATGAAAGTAAAACACATTCAAACAAAGCTAATTGATTCAAATAAAAGTCAAACACATTCAAACAAAGCTTTTTGAATCATATGAAAGTCAAATGCATTCACAAAGCTAATTGAATTAAATGAAAGTCAAAAGCATTCTACAAAGTTTATTGAATCAATTGAAAGTGAAAAGCATTCAAACAAAGCTAATTGAATCAATTGAAAGTCAAACACATTCAAACAAAGCTAATTAAATCAAATTAAAGTCTAATGCATTCTACAAAGCTAATTAAATCAAATGAAAGTCAAACACATTCAAACAAAACGTTTTGAATCAAATGAAAGTCAAACAGATTCAAACAAAGCTTTTTGAATCAAAATGAAAGTCAAATGCATTCAACAAAGCTGATTGAATCAAATGAAAGTCAAATGCATTTTTAAAAAGCTAATTGAATCAAATGAAAGTCATATGCATTTTTAAAAGCTAATTGAATCAAATGAAAGTCAAACACATTCAAACAAATCTAATTGAATTAAATGAAAGTCTAATGCATTCTACAAAACTAATTGAATCAAATAAAAGTCAAACACATTCAAACAAAGCTTTTTTGAATCATATGAAAGTCAAATGCATTCAACAAAGCTAATTGAATCAAATGAAAGTTAAATGCATTCTACAAAGCTAATTGAATCAAATGAAAGTCAAACTCATTCAAACAAAGCTAATTAAATCAAATGAAAGTCTAATGCATTCTACAAAGCTAATTGAATCAAATGAAAGTGAAATGGATTCTACAAGGCTCATTGAATGAAATGAAAACCAAACATATTCAAATAAAGCTAATTGAATCAAATGAAATTCTATTACATTATACAAAGCTTATAGAATCAAATGAAAGTTAAAACACATTTAAACAAAGCTTTTGATTCAAATGAAAGTCAAATGCATTCAACCAAGCTAATTGAATCAAATGAAAGTTAATCACATTCAAACAAAGCTAATTGAATCAAATGAAAGTCTAATGCATTCAACAAAGTTAATTGAATAAAATGAAAGTCAAACACATTCAATCAAAGCTAATTGAATCAAATGAAAGTCTAATGCATGCTACAAAGCTAATTGAATCAAATGAAAGTCTAACACATTCAAACAAAGCTTTTTGAATCAAATGAAAGTCAAATGCATTCATCAAAGCTAATTAGATCAAATGAAAGTCAAATGCATTTAACAAAGCTAATTAAATCAAATGAAAGTAAAACACATTCAAACAAAGCTAATTGATTCAAATGAAAGTCAAACACATTCAAACAAAGCTTTTTGAATCATATGAAAGTCAAATGCATTCATCAAAGCTAATTGAATCAAATGAAAGTCAAACAAATTCAAACTAAGCTAATGGAATCAAATGAAAGTCTAATGCTTTCTACAAAGCTAATTGAATCAAATGAAAGTCAAACACATTCAAACAAACCTTTTTGAATCAAATGAAAGTCAAATGCATTCATCAAAGCTAATTGAATCAAATGAAAGTCAAATTCATTCTACAAAGCTAATTAAATCAAATGAAAGTAAAACACATTCAAACAAAGCTAATTGATTCAAATAAAGTCAAACACATTCAAACAAAGCTTTTTGAATCATATGAAAGTCAAATGCATTCCACAAAACTAAATGATTAAATGAAAGTCAAAGCATTCTACAAAGTTATTGAATCAATTGAAAGTGAAAAGCATTCAAACAAAGCTAATTGAATCAATTGAAAGTCAAACACATTCAAACAAGCTAATTAAATCAAATTAAAGTCTAATGCATTCTACAAAGCTAATTAAATCAAATGAAAGTCAAACACATTCAAACAAATTGTTTTGAATCAAATGAAAGTCAAACAGATTCAAACAAAGCTTTTTGAATAAAATGAAAGTCAAATGCATTCAAAAAGCTGATTGAATCAAATGAAAGTCAAATGCATTAAAAAGCTAATTGAATCAAATGAAAGTCAATGCATTTTTAAAAAGCTAATTTGAAATTCAAATGAAAGTCAAACACATTCAAACAAATCTAATTGAATTAAATGAAAGTCTAATGCATTCTACAAAACTAATTGAATCAAATAAAAGTCAAACACATTCAAACGAAGCTTTTTTGAATCATATGAAAGTTGATTAGGGGATTTTTTACCCACCAAGCGCCGTTTGACAAGTGGACCAACCAGGTTCCGCCACGCGTCCTCCACGGACCACTTAAGACACGCCACGTGTCCACCCATGCCAAATGGGACAACCGGCCATCAAGGCCCATTTCAGTCTAGAAGCCCGATCGGCCCTAGGTTTACCTTAAACCTAGAGAGTTGCACGCTTCCCAAGGCTATAAATACTCGATTAATCCTCATTAATCGAGGGACCGAATAATTTACGGAACACACTAATAACCGGCTGATCTCGCTAGCAAAGCAGATTACCTACATTAAATACTCTCACCTAGAGAGACCTTATTACTTTAATTTCTGTATTAATTACTCCTTAATCAGGTACTAACTTGACCGTTGGAGGCGGAGCTCTCAGGAGTCTCCGTTATTTTGCAGGTACAGGCGTCCGGTTCCAGTCTCGGAATTGTAACTCTCCCGCAGGACATCAGAAAACCCCGAAACATTTGGCGCCGTCTGTGGGGAGAGTACTTCAGAGATGGCATCCAAGTCTGTACCGACCCCAGAAGAGAGGCGTCCCCTAGACGACCCTCAAGTTCAGTCGGACCATGATACCGAAAGTGAATTTGAAGTTGAAACTCATACAGCTCCAGACGGGACCCTAAGGGCCCGCCGTACCCGTCATACTGAAATAAGGGAACGGGAGTATCTTCAAACAGGAAGCGAGCCAGCAGGCGCACCGCTTGCTCGGCAACAGCCGACTGATGGGTCTGCTCCCATCACAAGGAACGAACTCATGACCTTCATGAGGGGATTCAAGGGAGAGATCCAAGAGTTGATCAACAAAAAAACCGCCTGCTTCAGTCAAAGAGCAGGCGGCCAAAAAAACCTTCCACTTCACTGAAGAGGAAGCCAGTTCAAGGGCGAGAGGCGACTCCCCATCCTAAATCTAAGAAGCGGGAGCCGTCTGCTCTTGATTTCACAAAAACTCCGTTATCCTACGGGAAATAGGAAACCGGTTCGTCATATTCAGGCGGACGGGTCAAAGCAAACGTTCACAGATGCTCGGCACCTGCTAGAGCAGAAGAAGAGTGACCGATTATCAGAGTCGGCTTCTACTTCAAATTTTCAGGACAGTTTGCGAAATGCCTCGATGAGGCCAACTCAGTCGTACCATGAGAGTCAGTCAGGCGGCACCTCCCGTCAGTCTGGCTTTCATAGTGCGCAGGCGGTACCAAAATTTGCCATTTGTGCCGCAACAACAATATTTTATGCAGCCACCTCCATTTGGTGGACCTGCAGCAAAAAACGTCCAACCTATGGACTGGCAGCTACGGCTGCTTAGACTTGGTGAACAGCCGTCGGCCTTCTCCAAGGAAATTACTGAAGCCGCTCAGCCGGCCAAAGTAAAAAATGTTTTAGTAGGCGCCTATGATGGCACTACTAACCCGGAAGACCATCTGATGGCATTCACCAACCTGATGTACCTTCAAGGGTTGGATGATCCCACTTGGTGCAAGTGTTTCCCAGCAACTCTCAAGGGAATTGCACAGCAATGGTTCGGCAACCTGCCGACTGGTTTGTGTAAACAGTTTCAGGACGCTTGCTTACTTATTTGCCTCCAACTTTGCAATGAACATCCCTGCGAAGAAAACGACCCTTGATTTGGGAACAATTCAGCAGGGTGAAAAGGAGGGGCTTCGTTCCTACATCAGGCGGTTCAACCTGATGAGAATACAGATTCAAGGGTTACCGGATGAGGTAGCTTATACTGACTTTTTTAGAGGTCTCAAAGACGGGTCTACCTTCAAATTTGATTTAGTTCGAAAAAGGGTGGCGACTCTTCAAGAGGCCTTGATTGAAGCAGAAGCCTATATACAGGCGACTGATCTGTGTACAATGAAACAGTCGGACGGGAAGAGGTTCGACAATAGAGAAGGACGACAGAAACAGTCGTCCAACAAAGATGAAAAAAGAAAAGGGGTCTGGGCGGCTGATTCCTCTAAACAGCCGGCCAAGAAGAAAAAGGAATTCAAACCATACTCCCCAAAGTATGTGTTTAACAAGGATAACCAGTTTATCCTAAAAGAAATAAAGGGACGGCTCTCAATTGAGAAACCGCTCCCCATGAAGGGTTCTGCGAGCAACCGGAACCAAGACAAAATCTGTGCTTATCATGATGACATTGGTCATCACACCAACGACTGCATTAGTCTCATGCGGTACCTAGACCGCTTGGCTGATCAAGGTGATCTTGACACTTATGTCAAGAAATCTACGGGGAATACTTCCTCAAAAAAGCAGTCGGCCAAAAAGAATCAACAGGCCGACAGTTCCGATACAGATGATGCAGTCGTCTACACCATTGCAGGCGGCTTCTCAGGAGGCGGCCCCACTATTAGGGGCAACAAAGATAATATAAGGCGGTTAGATGTAAATTCCGTTCACCAAGAACGACCGTCCAAATATACATTTCCTGAGATTGTCATCACTGAAGAGGATCTAGGAGGAATAAGGGGGCCGCATGACGACCCTCTCGTTATTGAATGTAAAGTGGCCAACCAGAGAGTTGGTCGAATCCTCATAGATACTGGGAGCTCTTCAGATCTCATCAGCAGCAAATGTCTGTCAAAACTGAAATATCAGACGGACTGCATACATCCGGCCTCCCACCCTTTAATAGGGTTTGGAGGAGGAGTCGTCCACCCACTGGGACGAGTTGATCTACCCGTCCGCCTGGGCGAAAAAGGGGAAGGACGACACATGGTAGTCCGATTCCTAGTTGTAGAGGAACTCTCTGCCTACAACATGATTCTGGGTCGCCCAACCCTGAATAGTGCCAAGGCTGTTATAATCCCGTCACTTATGCTGCTTAAGTTTGAAAGGGACAATGGAACAGTCGGCTCCCTAAGGGGAGATCAGAGGATGGCCCGAGAGTGCTATCTCTCGGATGTCAAACCCACTGCTAAGGCCACTGGGTCAAGTGGAGAAAAAAACAGACCTTGACAATGTCAAGGAAAGTGCGCCTGTTCAAGAAACAGGCGACAGAAAAAGAAAGGCGTCCCAGACAGAGTCCGCCAGAAAGGCAAGAAAATAGCAATCATTGGCAGAGGACCGGCCGGATGAGTTCCGCCCTCAGCCGGCTGGTGAGCATACGGACCTGATATTAGACGACTCCCGCCCTGACCGAACAGTCAAAGTTGGGACGACTGCTCTGAGAAACCTTGGTGATGACTTTCACAACCTGTTGAAAGAATACAAGGACATCTTTGCATTTGAAGTCCATGAAATGCCAGGCATTAGTCCTGATCTGGCAGTACACAAACTCGCTGTGGATCCGAAAAAGAAGCCGGTACGGCAAAAGAAGCGGAACCATGGTGAAGAAAGAGGTCAGGCGGCCGCCGCCGAAGTCAAAAAATTACTTGATGCAGGGTTCATTCGGCAATGTTACTTCCCAGATTGGGTTGCAAATGTGGTACTTGTTAAAAAGCCGAATGGCACCTGGCGAATGTGTGTAGACTACACAGACTTGAACAAGGCGTGCCCCAAAGACAGTTACCCTCTGCCCAAAATTGATAACCTGGTCGACTCAACAGCCGGCCATGCCTTGATGAGTTTTATGGACGCCTATTCTGGTTTTCATCAAATTCCTTTGTGGAAGAAAGATCAGGAGAAGACGGCCTTCGTCACTGATCAGGGATTATACTGTTATACGGTCATGCCGTTTGGTCTTAAGAATGCCCCGGCTACATTCCAACGAATGATAAACACAGTGTTCTTTGATCAGATTGGGAGAAACGTCGAGGCATACATTGATGATATGATTGTTAAGACTAAACTTCAGAAAGATCATCTGACGGACCTCCGAGAAACTTTCGCCACACTCAGGCGGCACCATGTCATGCTCAATCCCAAGAAATGTGTATTTGGAGTTGAGTCTGGGAAATTTCTCGGATTCCTTATCAACCAGAGAGGAATAGAGGCGAACCCTGAGAAGGTACAGGCGGTCATTGACATGCAGTCGCCTCGTACCGTCCGAGAGGTTCAGAAGTTAACAGGTTGTCTGGCGGCCTTGGGAAGATTTCTAAGCCGATCAGGCGACAAATGCCTATACTTTTTCCAGGCAATTAAGAAAAAGGCAAGGTTTGAATGGGGGCCGGATGCTGAGGCCGCCTTCCAGAAATTAAAGGTTCACTTGCATTCCTTGCCAAGGCTGGTCAGCCCTTTGCCCAAAGAAAATCTCTACATGTACCTGGCCGTCTCTGATCATGCGTTAAGCGCGGTGCTCCTTGCTGAAAGGGACGGCTGTCAACTTCCGGTCTACTTTGTCAGTCACGTACTGAAAAATGCCGAGTTGAGGTATCCCCTAGTGGAGAAATTTGGTCTTGCACTCTTCATGGCTGTTAAAAAATTGAAGCCCTACTTTCTGGCACATGCAGTCGTCGTGTATACCGACCAACCGATCAAACGGCCCCTTACCACCATGGAGTCCTCCGGACGAATGATCAAATGGGCCATAGAAATGCAGAGTCTCGAAGTTACTTTCGAGCCTAGAAAAGCAGTGAAGGGGCAAGCCTTTGCTGACTTTATTGTAGAGATGACTCGTCCTCCTGACTCTCAAGTTCCAGACCAAGTCTGGAAGGTATATGTGGACGGAAGCTCTACTTCAAACGGTTGTGGAGCAGGCGTCGTATGTCAATCTCCAGAGGGCGACAGGTTCGAGTATGCTCTACGCTTCAGTTTCCAGGCTTCAAACAATGAGGCAGAATATGAAGCTTTACTAGCCGGGATCCGCATGTGTAAGGCGGCCGGGGCAAGGAAAATAGACGCCTGTTCTGATTCACAACTGATAGTGAGTCAGTACAATGGCGAATACGAAGCAACACATCCGGCCATGATCAAATATTTACAGGCGGTCCGACAAGCAGTCGGCTCCCTTGAGGATTTCCATCTGATCCAAGTACCGAGATCAGAAAACAACCAGGCAGATGCACTCTCGAAATTAGCATCATCCGCCTCCTCCGATACTCCTCGAACTGTGTTTTGGGAAGTAATGGAGAAGAGAAGCATCGAGGAAAATCCTATTGGAATTCTAGACAGAAGCTCAACCTGGATGGATTCAATCAGGGCATATCTGACAAACGGTACACTGCCGGATGATCCTCAACAGGCGGCATCACTGAAAAAACGAGCCTCCTGTTTTGAAATGATACAGGGGGAACTGCACAAGAGGGGGCACCTTCAACCCTTCTTAAAGTGTGTTACTCCTGAAAAGGGACGAGAGATACTAGATGATCTTCACTCTGGTTTCTGTGCTTCCCATATAGGTGGTAGGATGCTTGCTCAAAGGGCAAGGCGGCAGGGCTACTTTTGGCCTACTTTGGAAGCAGATGCAATGGAGATGGTGAAAAAATGTGACAAGTGCCAAAGGTTTGGCAAATTAATTCACCGTCCGGCTACTGACCTCACTACCATTCACAGCCCACTACCGTTTGCTAAGTGGGGCATGGACATTCTGGGTCCATATACGCCTGCTACAGGCGGCAGAAGGTATATACTTGTTGCCGTTGACTACTTCACTAAATGGGTAGAGGCGGAGGCTGTAAAGGGAATCAAGACGAAAGATGTAATTTCATTCATTTGGAAAAACGTCATCACTCGGTTCGGGGTTCCCATGTCTATGGTTTTTGATAATGGTCCCCAATTTGAGACGCCTGTTCTCAAAAGCTGGTTGGGAGACCAAGGAATTGGACATTACTTTGCATCTGTCGGCCGTCCACAAGCAAACGGCCAGGTAGAAGCCTTTAATAAAATCATCTCAGACGGTCTCAAGAAAAAAATTGAACGAGCAGGCGGCCTATGGGCAGATGAACTACCACATGTTCTTTGGGCCATTAGGACGACTGAAAAAGGGGCGACTGGAGAAACTCCATTCCTCCTAACTTATGGTGCAGAAGCTGTTCTTCCAATAGAACACTACGAGCCGACTCTTCGAGTAATGCTATATGACGAAGAGGCAAACTGGGAAGCTATGCGCCTGGCATTAGACTCACTTCCTGAAAAGAGGGGCAATGCTGTTTTGCGCCATGAAATCTACCGCCTGAGAATGACTAGATCATACAACAAAAAAGTGCACAGGCGTCCACTCAAAGTAGGGGACTTTGTACTTAGAAAAATGGAAGCAGTTGGTAGGGCTAACGAGTCTGGCAAACTAACTCCCAACTGGGAAGGACCCTACCGAATCTATGCGGAAGTCAGGGACGGTACCTACCGTCTGGAAACACCAGACGGACAACCGTTGCCTCGAACTTGGAATGTAGATAACCTTAAGAAATATTTCTTTTGAATGATGTAAAGTAAAGAGCTACTTAATAAAGTTGGCACTTACTATTCAATTTTGTATTACGAGGGGCATGCCGTCTGTACCTTTACAGTCGGCTACTCTCCATTGAGTTTCACTCTTTATCTTTACAGGGGCATGCCGTCTGTTCCATTACAGTCGGCTACTCTCCCTCGAGTATTTTACTCACAATACTTAGCTAAAAAGTTTAGGGCCTGGCCGATCCTGTAACTAACAGGCGGCTACCCTTCTTTTACTTAGCACATACGTTCACCAAGAACATACCAAGGCCACTGGCCGAATGATCAGACCAGGCGCCTAGTCAACTGATCTAACTTTTAAAAACTAATCCGACCTGTCCCAACATTATAGCAGGCGTCCGGCGGCATCCATTCGGATGAAATTCGTCGCAGAGAGCAGCTCCCTTTTGGGTGGAACATTGTTCTATAAACTAATTACACGGCACCTATACGACTGTCCCAAAGGGCAACCACGTAGCCGTTTTTGAGACAAGGATAACTCTATCACTAACCAAACCAGTGGTAGCAGTTGACATCTGAGTCAGATGACCGCCTGTATTACTTGGGATAAATGCAGGGGGTACCTATTGAGTTAATAGCCAACAAACATTGGCGAATCAAGGGTCTAGCCGGTCTACGCCGCCTGGTACCTCTACTTCTCAAACAAAAGTGACGGCGACTGAGTAACTCCAAAGTTAACTCATAGTCACTCCTTCAAATTTGGTATGGAACCTAAAAAGTTTGAGTCGTCCGCCTGTTTTATACAAACAAGGGCACTCGAACCCCTATTCCTACTGGATAACCTATTGAGTAAATAGCCAACAAACATTGGTAAATCAAGGGGTCTAGCCGGCCTACGCCGCCTGATACCTTTACTACTCAATCAAGATTGTGACGAAGACTAAGTAACTCCTATGTTAACTTAATAGTCACTCAAACTTAGTACTGAGCCTAAAAGGTACGAGTCGTCCACTTGTTTTTAATAAACAAAGGCTCTCAACCAATACTCTTGCTAGGTTAACAAATAACAAATTAGAGGCCAACATTTGGCAATAAAGGGAAACAACCGGTACCCGCCGCTTGTTTTCCTACTTAAATTCCTTGGCTACTTGGTAATTCTATTTACTTGGTCAAATTGAATAAAGAGTTCGAATACCGATTGATTAAATGGCCGACTGATCATCTATCCTGGAAACAGACAACCAGTCGTCCAGGGGCATAGGCGGCATACTTACTATTTGTACCTGTCTTAACGTTCGGCCATACACAACAGTCTGTCTAGTGAGCAAATTTCAAATACTTAGACAAATTTGAACAAAAACAAAAAATTTGATTAAAATGAGCCGGCCATAAAAGACCAGCAGAATATTCAAAACCCGGCCCCCTGGCCGGGTAATTACAAAGCAAACGGCACGCAGGCCGTGAAAAGAAAAAATATACTTAAAGCTTAAGAAGGGGGCAGTTCAGTATCAGCAGCAGCCGCCTGGTCAGCACTCTTCTTGCTGGACTCGGCCTTCGCTGCATCATCTTTTGATGCCTTTCCCCCAAGTGGCACAAGCGCCACAACAGGCTCTTCCTCCTCCAACGCAACGTCCATCGCCTCTTCTTCAGCAGCCGCCAGGATCTGTTGATTATATATTTCCGAACACTGGCGGTACGTTCTTTCCCATGAGGCAAAGTCGGCACTGGGGAACAGTCGTTCCCAGGTCATGCGTTGGATTTGGGCGGAGTCTTCCACCATCTCCCGGACGAGCTCTTGTTTTTCTTGCTCGGCCTTGTCCGAGAGCTCTTGGGTAAGACTCTTCTCCTGGTTCACCAGGCGTTCTTTTACGTTAGCCAAAGATTTCTCCATGGCTTCGTAAGAGTGCATTTTCTGGCGAAGGGGTTTCAGCTCGGCTTTAAATTTGGTGACGGTCCCCTCCAGCTCGTCAACCTTCTTTTGGGCCGCCTCTAGCTGAGCCCGAACAGCGGCGGTCGCCTGCGCCTGATAATAAAGAAGATCAATGGTCAGTACTTCATTTTGGGCAATTTGAAACATTGCTTTATCACAGCTGGAGGCGGCCATAGCCTTTGCGGCCTTTACCTCTTTGTTTTTTCCGATCAATCGGCTTGCGAAGGCTGTTGACTCGGAGCAGGGCCTAAGTACAAAGAAAAACAGGCGTCAGTTTCCAATCATAAGGGTTAACAGGCGTCCTGGAACTTCAAAAGGGTATACCTCAGCTAGGATCCCCGAAATTCCATCGAGGTCAAGGGTGCCGGCACCCTTGACCGCCTCCCTGTCAGAGGGAGGAACTACTTTAACCATTGACTTGGCTACCTCAACCAAGTCAAGTCCCTGGGGCCGGCTGCATTAAGCAGAAGGAAAAACAAGTTAGACCTAATCAAGAAGGAAGCAAGAGTGAGTTTTTACAAGCAAGTGTCCATACATCTAGGCGGCCCCGCCTGGGTTTTTTGAAGAAGTGGCCGGCTGCTTCTCAGCCGCCACTGTTTTCCTGGAAGACCCAGGAGAGCTTGCAACAGTCGTTCTCCGGGCCTTGGGGTCCGGCTGTTGCGAGGAAGAAGCCCTTGGAGTGCCAGACTGAAAACAAAAAGAGTTAGTATATGCATAATACAACTTAAAGGGGAAGAGTTTTCAAAGCTTACCAAGGGTGCCTCCTTGCTGGGGGAGTCGGCGTACGACTGCTTCATTAGCGAAACCCGCAGCATGGCCGCCGCAGTCTTAGATGCTGTTATTTTACTCATGGCGTCGGCTGAAAGAAATAAACAGCAAAGTTAGTAAAAATCCCAAGTAAACAAGGCGTGAAAAAACAGAGTATTCGTCAGGCCGGCTACCTCTAGAGCACCGACTGCCGAGGCCACAGGCGGCCAAGAAGTACTCATCATAGAGCCACTTGAAGCTCGGGACGCAGTGTAGGGGTACTTGCTCTCGTACCCCTGAAGTAGAGTTCACCCTAGTCTCTACTTTGAAGAGTCCTTTGTCTAGGATCTCTCTTTTAGCCTTTGGGGGAACAGGCGGCATGCTGCGGCCGCCTGCAAGAAGAGGCGGATCCCTGTTCCACTTGTTAAAACGTTTGTTCAGCTCCGTGTCTGAACTCTCGATAATAAGGAAGGTGTTCCGCCAATCCTTCCATTTGTTTGCCTTACCTCTCGTCATGAGGTAACCCCTGTGGCTTGTTAGTTGATACCAGCCGGTACCTCCCGACTTAGGGGTCCGGCTGAGATAGTTCATGTGGGCGAAAGCCTCAAAACTTGGCTCCACCCCGTTCAGTTCGCACCCGGCCACATAGCCGAGTACGTTTACCCAAGAGTTGGGGGCTAACTGCCATAACCCCAGATCATACCCATCTAAAATCCGCTGAACAGCGGATGTAATGGGAAGCGCAGACCAGCTTTGATGGCCGCCACATAGCAGCCAAAACAGCCGTCACCATAGCTGGTACCAGCCGGCCAGACGACGAGTATCTTCTGGATCCGGCACAAACAGTAAATACTCCGGGCTCATTTTTGTGGTTAGCAATAAAGCTCGCCACGTTGTCTCGCATGGTTGCGATCCGGCCCGGGGCACCCTGCAGTGTAGGGGTTTTTCCTCTCTGTAAGAGGCGGACGGCTCTGCCCAATTATCCCCCTTTCCACTGCATGGGAACTTCTCGCCTCTTGTAGGCGGTTATGTTTTTCTTCTGAGTCAGAAGACTATGGTCAGAAGAACTATGGTTCAGAAGAGCTGGAATCGACTCGTCCCCTGACGAGTCCGAAGAGGACGACTCCTCCCCTCTCCTAGAGGGGCCCGCCTCCTCTCCCTTAGAAGGAGCAGAAGGTAAATTTAGACATTGTCAACGGTTAGATGAGAAGGAACACCTTGGTCCCTCTCTCAGAACTGTCAGCTTTGACAGTCGCCTCGTTCCACAATCTGGCGCCTGGTCAGATGTTTCGCTAAGGAGTACCCTTTGGGAGGAGCCGTCTGAGTTTGATATTTCTAGCAGTCTTTTTTGTTCTGGCCATCACGTTCTGCATAGACACAGATTCAGTCGGACTTTTGTATAAAGGGCAAAAGATGGGTCCGAAATAAGGGCAGCGGCACTCCTAGTCCTAGATTCAGCCGTTCCCCGGTGACCGGCTGATCACTAACTTAGGGCGTGTCGTGTGCTTCCATGGTGCCATTTCAAAAAATAAAAAGAAAATTAAGAGTAAGAGAACTGAGTTACCTGAACGGATGACAGTTGATGAAGTCCTGAAAGTTCGGGTCAGTCGGCTTGTCAGAACAGGCGGTAGGCAGAAAAAGTCCGAAAATGTCAGAGCAAGTTCAGGGGTCCGAATGTTCTCGCAAAAATTCTCAAATGTGAAAATGACCGAAGTCAGCACTTCCTTTTATAGGCAAAATGAGAAGGCGAAGGGTCGCTTCCGAATTCAAATTTGGGCGGGAGAGTCTCCCGGCCGTCTGCAAGGTGACACCTGTAACGGGCCGTCGCCTGTCACCGTGCGACGCCTGTCACAGGCGACACGTGACCAGTCGCGTGCCACCTGTGAGGGGCAAATGATTAGGGGATTTTTATCCACCAAGCGCCGTTTGACAAGTGGACCAACCAGGTTCCGCCACGCGTCCTCCACGGACCACTTAAGACACGCCACGTGTCCACCCATGCCAAATGGGACAACCGGCCATCAAGGCCCATTTCAGTCTAGAAGCCCGATCGGCCCTAGGTTTACCTTAAACCTAGAGAGTTGCACGCTTCCCAAGGCTATAAATACTCGATTAATCCTCATTAATCAAGGGACCGAATAATTTACGGAACACACTAATAACCGGCTGATCTCGCTAGCAAAGCAGATTACCTACATTAAATACTCTCACCTAGAGAGACCTTATTACTTTAATTTCTGTATTAATTACTCCTTAATCAGGTACTAACTTGACCGTTGGAGGCGGAGCTCTCAGGAGTCTCCGTTATTTTGCAGGTACAGGCGTCCGGTTCCAGTCTCGGAATTGTAACTCTCCCGCAGG